>NW_026894483.1:0-121739 GCF_032452875.1 Bos javanicus | reverse complement strand
CGATCACATTGGCTATCATGCACTGATCACGTGGCTGATCATACAATGATCACGTGGCTGATCGCACTGATCACGTGACTGATCATGCACTGATCACGTGGCTATCATGCACTACTCACGTGGCTGATCATGCAATGATCATGTAGCTACCATGTACAGGTCACGTGAATGATCATACACCCATCAGGTGACTGATCATGCACTGATCACGTGGCTATCATGCACGGATCACAGGGACTGATCATGCACTGTTCACGTCTATATCATGCACTGATCACATGACTGCCCGTGCACTGATCACGTGGATGATCATACACTAATCTTGTGACAGATCATGCACTGATCACGTGGCTGATCATGCACTGATACCGTGACTGAGCATGGACTGATCACATGACTATCATGTAGTGATCACGTGACTTAATGGCGCTGATCATGTGACTGATCATGCGCTGATCATGTTTGCTATCATACACTGATCATGTGCCTCTGGAGGCAATAAACAAAGAGCTGAGTAGGCACGAATCAAACAGTCAGCAGGCAATAATCATGGAACTCAGGTGTGAGGAATCATGCTGCTCAGCTGGCAATAATCAAGCAGCTGAACAGGCAGGAATTACGCAGCACAGCTGGCAATTGTCAAGCAGATGACAGGCAGGAATCGTGCAGCTCAGCTGGCAATTGTCAAGCAGATGAGCAGACAGTAATCACGCGGCTCAGCAGGCCCAGATCACGTGACTGAGCATGCACTGTTCACGTGGCTGATCATACACTGATCACGTGATGATCATGCACTGATCACTTGGATATCATGCACTGATCACGTGGCTGATCATACACTGTTCACGTGTCTGACCATGCACTGATCACGTGGCTGATCATGCACTGCTCACGTAACTGATCATGCACTGATCACGTGGCTATCATGCACTGATCACGTGGCTGAACATGCACTGTTCACGTGGCTGATCACACACCTGATCACGTGACATATCATGCACTGATCACGTGGCACTCATGCACTGATCACGTGGCTGATCATACTCTGCTCACGTGACTCATGCACACATCAGTGCAGCTGATCATGCACTGCTCACGTGGCTCGTCATGGAATGATCACGCAGCTACCATGCACTGATCACGTGGCTGATCATGCACTGATCACGACTGATCATGCACTGATCACGTGACTGATCATGCACTGATCACGTGGCTATCATGCACTGATCACGTGGCTGATCATGCACTGATCACGTAGCTACCATGCACTGGTCCGCGGACTGATCAGCACACCCATCACGTGACTGATCATGCACTGATCACGTGGCTATCATGCACTGATCACGTGGACTGATCATGCACTGATCACGTGACTGATCATGCACTGGTCACGTGACTGATCATGCACTGATCACGTAATTGATCATGCACTGATCATGTGGCTGATCATGCACTGATCCGTGGCTCCGATCTACACTGATCACGTAACTGATCATGCACTGATCACGTGACTGATCATGCACTGATCACGTGGCTGATCATGCACTGATCACGTGGCTGGACATACACTGATCACGTGCCTGGTCATGCACTGATCACGTGGCTGATCATGCACTGATCCGTGACTGATCATGCACTGATCTCGTGTCTGATCATGCACTGATCACGTGGCTATCATGCACTGCTCACGTGGCTGATCATGCCATGATCACGCATCTACCATGTACTGGTCACATGACTGATCATGCACTGATCACGTGACTGATCATGCAGTGATCACGTGGCTATCATGAACTACTCACGTGGCTGATCATGCAATGATCATGTAGCTACCATGTACAGGTCACGTGAATGATCATACACCCATCAGGTGACTGATCATGCACTGATCACGTGGCTATCATGCACTGGATCACGGACTGATCATGCACTGTTCACGTCTATGATCATGCACTGATCACATGACTGCCATGCACTGATCACGTGGATGATCATACACTAATCTTGTGACAGATCATGCACTGATCACGTGGCTGATCATGCACTGATACCGTGACTGAGCATGGACTGATCACATGACTATCATGTAGTGATCACGTGACTTAATGGCGCTGATCATGTGACTGATCATGCGCTGATCATGTTTGCTATCATACACTGATCATGTGCCTCTGGAGGCAATAAACAAAGAGCTGAGTAGGCACGGATCAAAGCAGTCAGCAGGCAATAATCATGGAACTCAGGTGTGAGGAATCATGCTGCTCAGCTGGCAATAATCAAGCAGCTGAGCAGGCAGGAATTACGCAGCACAGCTGGCAATTGTCAAGCAGATGACAGGCAGGAATCGTGCAGCTCAGCTGGCAATTGATCAAGCAGATGAGCAGACAGTAATCACGCAGCTCAGCAGGCCCAGATCACGCGTGACTGAGCATGCACTGTTCACGTGGCTGATCATACACTGATCACGTGATGATCATGCACTGATCACTTGGATATCATGCACTGATCACGTGGCTGATCATACACTGTTCACGTGTCTGACCATGCACTGATCACGTGGCTGATCATACACTGCTCACGTAACTGATCATGCACTGATCACGTGGCTATCATGCACTGATCACGTGGCTGAACATGCACTGTTCACGTGGCTGATCACACACCTGTCACGTGACATATCATGCACTGATCACGTGGCTGATCATGCACTGATCACGTGGCTGATCATACTCTGCTCACGTATGCATGCACACATCACGTGGCTATCATGCACTGCTCACGTGGCTCGTCATGGAATGACGTCACGTAGCAACCATATACTGGTCACGTGACTGATCATGCAAAGATCACGTAAATGATCATGCACTGTTCACGTGACTGATCATGTACTGATCACGTGACTGATCATGCACTGACCACGTGGCTATCATGCTCACTGCTCACGTGGCTGATCATGCAGCGATCACGTGCAACCATGTACTGGTCACGTGACTGATCATGCACTGATCACGTAATTGATCCTGCACTGATCACGTGGCTCATCATGCACTGATCACGTGGCTGATCACACTGTATCACCGTGACTGATCATGCACTCAGCCCGTGGCTCTCATGCACTGATCACGTGGCTGTCATGCACTGATCACGTGGATGATCATGCACTGATCACGTGGCTGATCACACACGTATCACCATGACTGATCATGCACTGATCACGTGGCTATCATGCACTGATCACGTGGCTATCATGCACTGATCACGTGGCTGATCATGCACTGATCACGTGGCTGATCATGCACTGATCACGTGACTGATCATGCACTGATCACGTGACTGATCATGCACTGATCACGTGGCTGATCATGCACTGATCACGTGGCTGATCATGCACTGATCACTGACTGATCATGCACTGATCACGTGACTGATCATGCACTGATCACGTGGCTGACATGCACTGAATCACGTGGCTATCATGCACTGCTCACGTGGCTGATCATGCAATGATCATGTAGCTACCATGAGTCACGTGAATGATCATACACCCATCAGGTGACTGATCATGCACTGATCACGTGGCTATCATGCACTGATCACGAGACTGATCATGCACTGTTCACGTCTATATCATGCACTGATCACATGACTGCATGCACTGATCACGTGGATGATCATACACTAATCTTGTGACAGATCATGCACTGATCACGTGGCTGATCATGCACTGATACCGTGACTGAGCATGGACTGATCACATGACTATCATGTAGTGATCACGTGACTTAATGGCGCTGATCATGTGACTGATCATCGCTGATCATGTTTGCTATCATACACTGATCATGTGCCTCTGGAGGCAATAAACAAAGAGCTGAGTAGGCACGGATCAAACAGTCAGCAGGCAATAATCATGGAACTCAGGTGTGAGGAATCATGCTGCTCAGCTGGCAATAATCAAGCAGCTGAGCAGGCAGGAATTCGCAGCACAGCTGGCAATTGTCAAGCAGATGACAGGCAGGTCGTGCAGCTCAGCTGGCAATTGTCAAGCAGATGAGCAGACAGTAATCACGCAGCTCAGCAGGCCCAGATCACGTGACTGAGCATGCACTGTTCACGTGGCTGATCATACACTGATCACGTGATGATCATGCACTGATCACTTGGATATCATGCACTGATCACGTGGCTGATCATACACTGTTCACGTGTCTGACCATGCACTGATCACGTGGCTGATCATACACTGCTCACGTAACTGATCATGCACTGATCACGTGGCTATCATGCACTGATCACGTGGCTGAACATGCACTGTTCACGTGGCTGATCACACACCTGATCACGTGACATATCATGCACTGATCACGTGGCACTCATGCACTGATCACGTGGCTGATCATACTCTGCTCACGTAACTCATGCACACATCACGTGGCTATCATGCACTGCTCACGTGGCTCGTCATGGAATGATCACGTAGCAACCATATACTGGTCACGTGACTGATCATGCAAAGATCACGTAAATGATCATGCACTTCACGTGACTGATCATGTACTGATCACGTGACTGATCATGCACTGATCACGTGGCTATCATGCTCTGCTCACGTGGCTGATCATGCAACGATCACGTAGCAACCATGTACTGGTCACGTGACTGATCATGCACTGATCACGTGACTGATCATGCACTGATCACGTGGCTGATCATGCACTGATCACGTGGCTATCATGCACTGATCACGTGACTGATCATGCACTGATCACGTGGCTGATCACGCACTGATCACGTGGCTGGCTCATCATCATGCACTGATCACGTGGCTGATCACACATGTATCACGTGACTGATCATGCACTGATCACGTGGCTATCATGCACTGATCACGTGGCTGATCATGCACTGATCACGTGGCTATCATGCACTGATCACGTGGCTGATCATGCACTGATCACGTGACTGATCATGCACTGATCACGTGGCTATCATGCACTGATCACGTGGCTGATCATGCACTGATCACGTGGCTGATCATGCACTGATCACGTGACTGAAATCATGCACTGATCCATCGCTGCAGTGCTGGTCATGCACTGATCACGTGACTGATCATGCACTGATCACGGTGTCTGATCATGCACCGCTGATCACGTGGCTATCATGCACTGATCACGTGGCTGATCATGCCCTGATCACGCAGCTACCACGTACTGGTCACGTGACTGATCATGCACTGATCACGTGATGATCATGCACTGATCACGTGGCTATCATGCACTGATCACGTGGCTGATCATGCACTGTACACGTGTCTGACCATGCACTGATCACGTGGCTGATCATACACTGCTCACGTAACTGATCATGCACTGATCACGTGGCTATCATGCACTGATCACGTGGCTGAACATGCACTGTTCACGTGGCTGACACCACCTGTCACGTGACATATCATGCACTGATCACGTGGCACTCATGCACTGATCACGTGGCTGATCATACTCTGCTCACGTAACTCATGCACACATCACGTGGCTATCATGCACTGCTCACGTGGCTGATCATGGAATGATCACGTAGCAACCATATACTGGTCACGTGACTGATCATGCAAAGATCCGTAAATGATCATGCACTGTTCACGTGACTGATCATGTACTGATCACGTGACTGATCATGCACTGACCACGTGGCTATCATGCTCTGCTCACGTGGCTGATCATGCAGCGATCACGTTAGCAACCATGTACTGGTCACGTGACTGATCATGCACTGATCACGTAATTGATCCTGCACTGATCACGTGGCTCATCATGCACTGATCACGTGGCTGATCACACATGTATCCGTGACTGATCATGCACTGATCCCGTGGCTCTCATGCACTGATCACGTGGCTGTCATGCACTGATCACGTGGATATCATGCACTGATCACGTGGCTGATCACACCGTATCACATGACTGATCATGCACTGATCACGTGGCTATCATGCTGATCACGTGGCTATCATGCACTGATCACGTGGCTATCATGCACTGATCACGTGGCTGATCAGGCAATGATCACGTGGCTACCATGTACTGGTCACGTGACTGATCATGCACTGATCACGTAATTGATCATGCACTGATCATGTGGCTGATCATGCACTGATCACGTGGCTGATCATGCACTGATCACATAACTGATCATGCACTGATCACGTGACTGATCATGCACTGATCACGTGGCTATCATGCACTGATCACTTGGCTGGACATACACTGATCACGTGCCTGGTCATGCACTGATCACGTGGCTGATCATGCACTGATCACGTGACTGATCATGCACTGATCACGTGTCTGATCATGCACTGATCACGTGGCTATCATGCACTGCTCACGTGGCTGATCATGCCATGATCACGCAGCTACCATGTACTGGTCACATGACTGATCATGCACTGATCACGTGACTGATCATGCAGTGATCACGTGGCTATCATGAACTACTCACGTGGCTGATCATGCAATGATCATGTAGCTACCATGTACAGGTCACGTGAATGATCATACACCCATCAGGTGACTGATCATGCACTGATCACGTGGCTATCATGCACTGATCACGAGACTGATCATGCACTGTTCACGTCTATATCATGCACTGATCACATGACTGCCCGTGCACTGATCACGTGGATGATCATACACTAATCTTGTGACAGATCATGCACTGATCACGTGGCTGATCATGCACTGATACCGTGACTGAGCATGGACTGATCACATGACTATCATGCAGTGATCACGTGACTTAATGGCGCTGATCATGTGACTGATCATGCGCTGATCATGTTTGCTATCATACACTGATCATGTGCCTCTGGAGGCAATAAACAAAGAGCTGAGTAGGCACGAATCAAACAGTCAGCAGGCAATAATCATGGAACTCAGGTGTGAGGAATCATGCTGCTCAGCTGGCAATAATCAAGCAGCTGAACAGGCAGGAATTACGCAGCACAGCTGGCAATTGTCAAGCAGATGACAGGCAGGAATCGTGCAGCTCAGCTGGCAATTGTCAAGCAGATGAGCAGACAGTAATCACGCAGCTCAGCAGGCCCAGATCACGTGACTGAGCATGCACTGTTCACGTGGCTGATCATACACTGATCACGTGATGATCATGCACTGATCACTTGGATATCATGCACTGATCACGTGGCTGATCATACACTGTTCACGTGTCTGACCATGCACTGATCACGTGGCTGATCATACACTGCTCACGTAACTGATCATGCACTGATCACGTGGCTATCATGCACTGATCACGTGGCTGAACATGCACTGTTCACGTGGCTGATCACACACCTGTCACGTGACATATCATGCACTGATCACGTGGCACTCATGCACTGATCACGTGGCTGATCATACTCTGCTCACGTAACTCATGCACACATCACGTGGCTATCATGCACTGCTCACGTGGCTCGTCATGGAATGATCACGTAGCAACCATATACTGGTAACGTGACTGATCATGCAAAGATCACGTAAATGATCATGCACTGTTCACGTGACTGATCATGTACTGATCACGTGACTGATCATGCACTGACCACGTGGCTATCATGCTCTGCTCACGTGGCTGATCATGCAACGATCACGTAGCAACCATGTACTGGTCACGTGACTGATCATGCACTGATCACGTAATTGATCCTGCACTGATCACGTGGCTCATCATGCACTGATCACGTGGCTGATCACACATGTATCACGTGACTGATCATGCACTGATCCCGTGGCTCTCATGCACTGATCACGTGGCTGTCATGCACTGATCACGTGGATATCATGCACTGATCACGTGGCTGATCACACCGTATCACATGACTGATCATGCACTGATCACGTGGCTATCATGCACTGATCACGTGGCTATCATGCACTGATCACGTGGCTGATCAGGCAATGATCACGTAGCTACCATGTACTGGTCACGTGACTGATCATGCACTGAGCACGTAATTGATCATGCACTGATCATGTGGCTGATCATGCACTGATCACGTGGCTGATCATACACTGATCACGTAACTGATCATGCACTGATCACGTGACTGATCATGCACTGATCACGTGGCTATCATGCACTGATCACTTGGCTGGACATGCACTGATCACGTGCCTGGTCATGCACTGATCACGTGGCTGATCATGCACTGATCACGTGACTGATCATGCACTGATCACGTGGCTATCATGCACTGCTCACGTGGCTGATCATGCCATGATCACGCAGCTACCATGTACTGGTCACATGACTGATCATGCAGTGATCACGTGGCGATCATGAACTACTCACGTGGCTGATCATGCAATGATCACGAAGCTACCATGTACAGGTCACGTGAATGATCATACACCCATCAGGTGACTGATCATGCACTGATCACATGACTGCCATGCACTGATCACGTGGATGATCATACACTAATCTTGTGACAGATCATGCACTGATCACGTGGCTTATCATGCACTGATACCGTGACTGAGCATGGACTGATCACATGACTATCATGTAGTGATCACGTGACTTAATGGCGCTGATCATGTGACTGATTATGCGCTGATCATGTTTGCTATCATACAGTGATCATGTGCCTCTGGAGGCAATAAACAAAGAGCTGAGTAGGCACGAATCAAACAGTCAGCAGGCAATAATCATGGAACTCAGGTGTGAGGAATCATGCTGCTCAGCTGGCAATAATCAAGCAGCTGAGCAGGCAGGAATTACGCAGCACAGCTGGCAATTGTCAAGCAGATGACAGGCAGGAATCGTGCAGCTCAGCTGGCAATTGTCAAGCAGATGAGCAGACAGTAATCACGCAGCTCAGCAGGCCCAGATCACGTGACTGAGCATGCACTGTTCACGTGGCTGATCATACACTGATCACGTGATGATCATGCACTGATCACTTGGATATCATGCACTGATCACGTGGCTGATCATACACTGTTCCGTGTCTGACCATGCACTGATCACGTGGCTGATCATACACTGCTCACGTAACTGATCATGCACTGATCACGTGACTATCATGCACTGATCACGTGGCTGAACATGCACTGTTCACGTGGCTGATCACACACCTGTCACGTGACATATCATGCACTGATCACGTGGCACTCATGCACTGATCACGTGGCTGATCATACTCTGCTCACGTAACTCATGCACACATCACGTGGCTATCATGCACTGCTCACGTGGCTCGTCATGGAATGATCACGTGGCAACCATATACTGGTACGTGACTGATCATGCAAAGATCACGTAAATGATCATGCACTGTTCACGTGACTGATCATGTACTGATCACGTGACTGATCATGCACTGACCACGTGGCTATCATGCTCTGCTCACGTGGCTGATCATGCACGATCACGTAGCAACCATGTACTGGTCACGTGACTGATCATGCACTGATCACGTAATTGATCCTGCACTGATCACGTGGCTCATCATGCACTGATCACGTGGCTGATCACACATGTATCACGTGACTGATCATGCACTGATCCCGTGGCTCTCATGCACTGATCACGTGGCTGTCATGCACTGATCACGTGGATATCATGCACTGATCACGTGGCTGATCATGCACGTATCACGTGACTGATCATGCACTGATCACGTGGCTATCATGCACTGATCACGTGGCTATCATGCACTGATCACGTGGCTTATCAGGCAATGATCACGTGGCTACCATGTACTGGTCACGTAACTGATCATGCACTGATCACGTAATTGATCATGCACTGATCATGTGGCTGATCATGCACTGATCACGTGGCTGATCATACACTGATCACGTAACTGATCATGCACTGATCACGTGACTGATCATGCACTGATCACGTGGCTATCATGCTCTGATCACTTGGCTGGACATACACTGATCACGTGCCTGGTCATGCACTGATCACGTGGCTGATCATGCACTGATCACGTGACTGATCATGCACTGATCACGTGACTGATCATGCACTGATCACGTGGCTATCATGCACTGATCACGTGGCTGATCATGCAATGATCACGTAGCTACCATGCACTGGTCACGTGACTGATCATGCACTGATCACGTGACTGATCATGCACTGATCACGTGGCTATCATGCACTGATCACGGCTGATCATGCACTGATCCGTAATATCATGCACTGATCACGTGACTGATCATGCACTGATCCGTGGCTGATCACACTGATCACGTGACTGATCATGCACTGATCACGTGGCTATCATGCACTGATCACGTGGCTGTCATGCACTGATCACGTGGATATCATGCACTGATCACGTGGCTGATCATCACACGTATCACGTGACTGATCATGCACTGATCACGTGGCTATCATGCACTGATCACGTGGCTATCATGCACTGATCACGTGGCTGATCATGCCAATCGCAGGCTACCATGACTGGTCACGTGACTGATCATGCACTGATCCGTATTGATCATGCACTGATCACGTGGCTGATCATGCACTGATCACGTGGCTGATCATGCACTGATCACGTGACTGATCATGCACTGATCACGTGACTGATCATGCACTGATCACGTGGCTATCATGCACTGATCACGTGGCTGATCATGCACTGATCACGTAGCTGATCATGCACTGATCACGTGACTGATCATGCACTGATCACGTGACTGATCATGCACTGATCACGTGGCTATCATGCACTGATCACGTGGCTGATCATGCATGATCACGTGGCTATCATGTACTGGTCACATGACTGATCATGCATCACGTGGCTATCATGAACTACTCACGTGGCTGATCATGCAATGATCATGTAGCTACATGTACTGGTCACGTGAAATCATGCACCGATCCGGTGACTGATCATGCACTGATCACATGACTGCCCGTGCACTGATCACGTGGATGATCATGCACTAATCTTGTGACAGATCATGCACATGACATGCACGTGGCTGATCATGCACTGATACCGTGACTGAGCATGGACTGATCACATGGCTATCATGTAGTGATCACGTGACTTAATGGCGCTGATCATGTGACTGATCATGCGCTGATCATGTTTGCTATCATACACTGATCATGTGCCTCTGGAGGCAATAAACAAAGAGCTGAGTAGGCACGAATCAAACAGTCAGCAGGCAATAATCATGGAACTCAGGTGTGAGGAATCATGCTGCTCAGCTGGCAATAATCAAGCAGCTGAGCAGGCAGGAATTCGCAGCACAGCTGGCAATTGTCAAGCAGATGACGGGCAGGAATCGTGCAGCTCAGCTGGCAATTGTCAAGCAGATGAGCAGACAGTAATCACGCAGCTCAGCAGGCCCAGATCACGTGACTGAGCATGCACTGTTCACGTGGCTGATCATACACTGATCACGTGATGATCATGCACTGATCACTTGGATGATCATGCACTGATCACGTGGCTGATCATGCACTGTTCACGTGTCTGATCATGCACTGATCACGTGGCTGATCATACACTGATCACGTGAACTGATCATGCACTGATCACGTGGCACTCATGCACCCATCACATGGCTGATCATACTCTGCTCACGTAACTCATGCACACATCACGTGGCTATCATGCACTGCTCACGTGACTGTCATGGAATGATCACGTAGCAACCATATACTGGTAACGTGACTGATCATGCAAAGATCACGTAAATGATCATACACTGATCACGTGACTGATCATGCACTGATCACGTGACTGATCATGCACTGATCACGTGGCTATCATGCACTACTCACGTGGCTGATCATGCAGCGATCACGTAGCAACCATGTACTGGTCACGTGACTGATCATGCACTGATCACGTAATTGATCCTGCACTGATCACGTGGCTCATCATGCACTGATCACGTGGCTGATCACACATGTATCACGTGACTGATCATGCACTGATCCGTGGCTCTCATGCACTGATCACGTGGCTGTCATGCACTGATCACGTGGATATCATGCACTGATCACGTGGCTGATCACACACGTATCACATGACTGATCATGCACTGATCACATGGCTATCATGCACTGATCAAGTAGCTATCATGCACTGATCACGTGGCTGATCAGGCAATGATCACGTGGCTACCATGTACTGTTCACGTGGCTGATCATGCACTGATCACGTAATTGATCATGCACTGATCATGTGGCTGATCATGCACTGATCACGTGGCTGATCATACACTGATCACGTAGCTGATCATGCACTGATCACGTGACTGATCATGCACTGATCACGTGGCTATCATGCACTGATCACTTGGCTGGACATACGCTGATCCCGTGCCTGATCATGCACTGATCACGTGGCTGATCATGCACTGATCACGTGGCTGATCATGCACTGATCACGTGACTGATCATGCACTGATCACGTGGCTATCATGCTCTGCTCACGTGGCTGATCATGCCATGATCACGCAGCTACCATGTACTGGTCACATGACTGATCATGCACTGATCAAGTGACTGATCATGCAGTGATCACGTGGCTATCATGAACTACTCACGTGGCTGATCATGCAATGATCATGTAGCTACCATGTACAGGTCATGTGAATGATCATACACCCATCAGGTGACTGATCATGCACTGATCACGTAGCTATCATGCACTGATCACGAGACTGATCATGCACTGTTCACGTCTATATCATGCACTGATCACATGACTGCCCTTGTACTGATCACGTGGATGATCATACACTAATCTTGTGACAGATCATGCACTGATCACGTGGCTGATCATGCACTGATACCGTGACTGAGCATGGACTGATCACATGACTATCATGTAGTGATCACGTGACTTAATGGCGCTGATCATGTGACTGATCATGCGCTGATCATGTTTGCTATCATACACTGATCATGTGCCTCTGGAGGCAATAAACAAAGAGCTGAGTAGGCACGAATCAAACAGTCAGCAGGCAATAATCATGGAACTCAGGTGTGAGGAATCATGCTGCTCAGCTGGCAATAATCAAGCAGCTGAGCAGGCAGGAATTACGCAGCACAGCTGGCAATTGTCAAGCAGATGACAGGCAGGAATCGTGCAGCTCAGCTGGCAATTGTCAAGCAGATGAGCAGACAGTAATCACGCAGCTCAGCAGGCCCAGATCACGTGACTGAGCATGCACTGTTCACGTGGCTGATCATACACTGATCACGTGATGATCATGCACTGATCACTTGGATATCATGCACTGATCACGTGGCTGATCATACACTGTTCACGTGTCTGACCATGCACTGATCACGTGGCTGATCATACACTGCTCACGTAACTGATCATGCACTGATCACGTGGCTATCATGCACTGATCACGTGGCTGAACATGCACTGTTCACGTGGCTGATCACACACCTGTCACGTGACATATCATGCACTGATCACGTGGCACTCATGCACTGATCACGTGGCTGATCATACTCTGCTCACGTAACTCATGCACACATCACGTGGCTATCATGCACTGCTCACGTGGCTCGTCATGGAATGATCACGTAGCAACCATATACTGGTAACGTGACTGATCATGCAAAGATCACGTAAATGATCATGCACTGTTCACGTGACTGATCATGTACTGATCACGTGACTGAACATGCACTGACCACGTGGCTATCATGCACTGCTCACGTGGCTGATCATGCAACGATCACGTAGCAACCATGTACTGGTCACGTGACTGATCATGCACTGATCACGTAATTGATCATGCACTGATCACGTGGCTCATCATGCACTGATCACGTGGCTGATCACATGTATCACGTGACTGATCATGCACTGATCACGTGGCTCTCATGCACTGATCACGTGGCTGTCATGCACTGATCACGTGGATATCATGCACTGATCACGTGGCTGATCACACACGTATCACATGACTGATCATGCACTGATCACGTGGCTATCATGCACTGATCACGTGGCTATCATGCACTGATCACGTGGCTGATCATGCACTGATCACGTGCTTCATGTACTGATCACGTGACTGATCATGCACTGATCACGTAATTGATCATGCACTGATCACGTGGCTGATCATGCACTGATCACGTGGCTGATCATGCACTGATCACGTAACTGATCATGCACTGATCACGTGACTGATCATGCACTGATCACGTGGCTGACATGCACTGATCACGTGACTGGTCATGCACTGATCACGTGGCTGATCATGCAATGATCATGTAGCTACCATGTACAGGTCACGTGAATGATCATACACCCATCAGGTGACTGATCATGCACTGATCACGTGGCTATCATGCACTGATCACGAGACTGATCATGCACTGTTCACGTCTATATCATGCACTGATCACATGACTGCATGTGCACTGATCACGTGGATGATCATACACTAATCTTGTGACAGATCATGCACTGATCACGTGGCTGATCATGCACTGATACCGTGACTGAGCATGGACTGATCACATGACTATCATGTAGTGATCACGTGACTTAATGGCGCTGATCATGTGACTGATCATGCGCTGATCATGTTTGCTATCATACACTGATCATGTGCCTCTGGAGGCAATAAACAAAGAGCTGAGTAGGCACGATCAAACAGTCAGCAGGCAATAATCATGGAACTCAGGTGTGAGGAATCATGCTGCTCAGCTGGCAATAATCAAGCAGCTGAGCAGGCAGGAATTACGCAGCACAGCTGGCAATTGTCAAGCAGATGACAGGCAGGAATCGTGCAGCTCAGCTGGCAATTGTCAAGCAGATGAGCAGACAGTAATCACGCAGCTCAGCAGGCCCAGATCACGTGACTGAGCATGCACTGTTCACGTGGCTGATCATACACTGATCACGTGATGATCATGCACTGATCACTTGGATATCATGCACTGATCACGTGGCTGATCATACACTGTTCACGTGTCTGACCATGCACTGATCACGTGGCTGATCATACACTGCTCACGTAACTGATCATGCACTGATCACGTGGCTATCATGCACTGATCACGTGGCTGAACATGCACTGTTCACGTGGCTGATCACACACCTGTCACGTGACATATCATGCACTGATCACGTGGCACTCATGCACTGATCACGTGGCTGATCATACTCTGCTCACGTAACTCATGCACACATCACGTGGCTATCATGCACTGCTCACGTGGCTCGTCATGGAATGATCACGTAGCAACCATATACTGGTCACGTGACTGATCATGCAAAGATCACGTAAATGATCATGCACTGTTCACGTGACTGATCATGTACTGATCACGTGACTGATCATGCACTGACCACGTGGCTATCATGCTCTGCTCACGTGGCTGATCATGCCGATCACGTAGCAACCATGTACTGGTCACGTGACTGATCATGCACTGATCACGTAATTGATCCTGCACTGATCACGTGGCTCATCATGCACTGATCACGTGGCTGATCACACATGATCACGTGACTGATCATGCACTGATCACGTGGCTCTCATGCACTGATCACGTGGCTGTCATGCACTGATCACGTGGCTATCATGCACTGATCACGTGGCTGATCACACACGTATCACATGACTGATCATGCACTGATCACGTGGCTATCATGCACTGATCACGTGGCTATCATGCACTGATCACGTGGCTGATCATGCACTGATCACGTAGCTACATGCACTGATCACGTGACATCATGCACTGATCACGTGGCTATCATCACTCACGTGGCTGATCATGCACTGATCACGTAGCTATCATGTACTGATCACGTGACTGATCATGCACTGATCACGTGGCTATCATGCACTGATCACGTGGCTGATCATGCACTGATCACGTAGCAACCATGTACTGGTCACGTGACTGATCATGCACTGATCACGTAATTGATCATGCACTGATCACGTGGCTGATCATGCACTGATCACGTGGCTGATCATACACTGATCACGTGACTGATCATGCACTGATCACGTGGCTGATCATGCACTGATCACGTGGCTATCATGCACTGATCACGTGGCTGATCATACACTGATCACGTGCCTGATCATGCACTGATCACGTGGCTGATCATGCACTGATCACGTGACTGATCATGCACTGATCACGTGTCTGATCATGCACTGATCACGTGGCTATCATGCACTGCTCACGTGGCTGATCATGCATGATCACAGCTACCATGTACTGGTCACATGACTGATCATGCACTGATCACGTGACTGATCATGCAGTGATCACGTGGCTATCATGACTACTCACGTGGCTGATCATGCAATGATCATGTAGCTACCATGTACAGGTCACGTGAATGATCATACACCCATCAGGTGACTGATCATGCACTGATCACGTGGCTATCATGCACTGATCACGAGACTGATCATGCACTGTTCACGTCTATATCATGCACTGATCACATGACTGCCCGTGCACTGATCACGTGGATGATCATACACTAATCTTGTGACAGATCATGCACTGATCACGTGGCTGATCATGCACTGATACCGTGACTGAGCATGGACTGATCACATGACTATCATGTAGTGATCACGTGACTTAATGGCGCTGATCATGTGACTGATCATGCGCTGATCATGTTTGCTATCATACACTGATCATGTGCCTCTGGAGGCAATAAACAAAGAGCTGAGTAGGCACGAATCAAACAGTCAGCAGGCAATAATCATGGAACTCAGGTGAGGAATCATGCTGCTCAGCTGGCAATAATCAAGCAGCTGAGCAGGCAGGAATTCGCAGCACAGCTGGCAATTGTCAAGCAGATGACAGGCAGGAATCGTGCAGCTCAGCTGGCAATTGTCAAGCAGATGAGCAGACAGTAATCACGCAGCTCAGCAGGCCCAGATCACGTGACTGAGCATGCACTGTTCACGTGGCTGATCATACACTGATCACGTGATGATCATGCACTGATCACTTGGATATCATGCACTGATCACGTGGCTGATCATACACTGTTCACGTGTCTGACCATGCACTGATCACGTGGCTGATCATGCACTGTTCACGTGGCTGATCACACACTGTCACGTGACATATCATGCACTGATCACGTGGCACTCATGCACTGATCACGTGGCTGATCATACTCTGCTCACGTAACTCATGCACACATCACGTGGCTATCATGCACTGCTCACGTGGCTCGTCATGGAATGATCACGTAGCAACCATATACTGGTACGTGACTGATCATGCAAAGATCACGTAAATGATCATGCACTGTTCACGTGACTGATCATGTACTGATCACGTGACTGATCATGCACTGATCACGTGGCTATCATGCTCTGCTCACGTGGCTGATCATGCAACGATCACGTAGCAACCATGTACTGGTCACGTGACTGATCATGCACTGATCACGTAATTGATCCTGCACTGATCACGTGGCTCATCATGCACTGATCACGTGGCTGATCACACATGTATCACGTGACTGATCATGCACTGATCGTGGCTCTCATGCACTGATCACGTGGCTGTCATGCACTGATCACGTGGATATCATGCACTGATCACGTGGCTGATCACACACGTATCACATGACTGATCATGCACTGATCACGTGGCTATCATGCACTGATCACGTGGCTATCATGCACTGATCACGTGGCTGATCAGGCAATGATCACGTAGCTACCATGTACTGGTCACGTGACTGATCATGCACTGATCACGTAATTGATCATGCACTGATCATGTGGCTGATCATGCACTGATCACGTGGCTGATCATACACTGATCACATAACTGATCATGCACTGATCACGTGACTGATCATGCACTGATCACGTGGCTATCATGCACTGATCACTTGGCTGGACATACACTGATCACGTGCCTGGTCATGCACTGATCACGTGGCTGATCATGCACTGATCACGTGACTGATCATGCACTGATCGTGTCTGATCATGCACTGATCACGTGGCTATCATGCACTGCTCACGTGGCTGATCATGCCATGATCACGCAGCTACCATGTACTGGTCACATGACTGATCATGCACTGATCACGTGACTGATCATGCAGTGATCACGTGGCTATCATGAACTACTCACGTGGCTGATCATGCAATGATCATGTAGCTACCATGTACAGGTCACGTGAATGATCATACACCCATCAGGTGACTGATCATGCACTGATCACGTGGCTATCATGCACTGATCACGAGACTGATCATGCACTGTTCACGTCTATATCATGCACTGATCACATGACTGCCCGTGCACTGATCACGTGGATGATCATACACTAATCTTGTGACAGATCATGCACTGATCACGTGGCTGATCATGCACTGATACCGTGACTGAGCATGGACTGATCACATGACTATCATGTAGTGATCACGTGACTTAATGGCGCTGATCATGTGACTGATCATGCGCTGATCATGTTTGCTATCATACACTGATCATGTGCCTCTGGAGGCAATAAACAAAGAGCTGAGTAGGCACGAATCAAACAGTCAGCAGGCAATAATCATGGAACTCAGGTGTGAGGAATCATGCTGCTCAGCTGGCAATAATCAAGCAGCTGAGCAGGCAGGAATTACGCAGCACAGCTGGCAATTGTCAAGCAGATGACAGGCAGGAATCGTGCAGCTCAGCTGGCAATTGTCAAGCAGATGAGCAGACAGTAATCACGCAGCTCAGCAGGCCCAGATCACGTGACTGAGCATGCACTGTTCACGTGGCTGATCATACACTGATCACGTGATGATCATGCACTGATCACTTGGATATCATGCACTGATCACGTGGCTGATCATACACTGCTCACGTAACTGATCATGCACTGATCACGTGGCTATCATGCACTGATCACGTGGCTGAACATGCACTGTTCACGTGGCTGATCACACACTGTCACGTGACATATCATGCACTGATCACGTGGCACTCATGCACTGATCACGTGGCTGATCATACTCTGCTCACGTAACTCATGCACACATCACGTGGCTATCATGCACTGCTCACGTGGCTCGTCATGGAATGATCACGTAGCAACCATATACTGGTAACGTGACTGATCATGCAAAGATCACGTAAATGATCATGCACTGTTCACGTGACTGATCATGTACTGATCACGTGACTGATCATGCACTGACCACGTGGCTATCATGCTCTGCTCACGTGGCTGATCATGCAACGATCACGTAGCAACCATGTACTGGTCACGTGACTGATCATGCACTGATCACGTAATTGATCCTGCACTGATCACGTGGCTCATCATGCACTGATCACGTGGCTGATCACACATGTATCACGTGACTGATCATGCACTGATCCCGTGGCTCTCATGCACTGATCACGTGGCTGTCATGCACTGATCACGTGGATATCATGCACTGATCATGTGGCTGATCACACACGTATCACATGACTGATCATGCACTGATCACGTGGCTATCATGCACTGATCACGTGGCTATCATGCACTGATCACGTGGCTGATCAGGCAATGATCACGTGGCTACCATGCACAATCACGTGACTGATCATGCACTGATCACGTAATTGATCATGCACTGATCATGGCTGATCATGCACTGATCACGTGGCTGATCATACACTGATCACATAACTGATCATGCACTGATCACGTGACTGATCATGCACTGATCACGTGGCTGATCATGCACTGATCACTTGGCTGACATACACTGATCACGTGGCTGGTCATGCACTGATCACGTGGCTGATCATGCACTGATCACGTGACTGATCATGCACTGATCACGTGTCTGATCATGCACTGATCACGTGGCTATCATGCACTGCTCACGTGGCTGATCATGCCATGATCACGCAGCTACCATGTACTGGTCACATGACTGATCATGCACTGATCACGTGACTGATCATGCAGTGATCACGTGGCTATCATGACTACTCACGTGGCTGATCATGCAATGATCATGTAGCTACATGCAGGTCACGTGATGATCATACACCCATCAGGTGACTGATCATGCACTGATCACGTGGCTATCATGCACTGATCACGAGACTGATCATGCACTGATCACGTCTATATCATGCACTGATCACATGACTGCCCGTGCACTGATCACGTGGATGATCATACACTAATCTTGTGACAGATCATGCACTGATCACGTGGCTGATCATGCACTGATACCGTGACTGAGCATGGACTGATCACATGACTATCATGTAGTGATCACGTGACTTAATGGCGCTGATCATGTGACTGATCATGCGCTGATCATGTTTGCTATCATACACTGATCATGTGCCTCTGGAGGCAATAAACAAAGAGCTGAGTAGGCACGAATCAAACAGTCAGCAGGCAATAATCATGGAACTCAGGTGTGAGGAATCATGCTGCTCAGCTGGCAATAATCAAGCAGCTGAGCAGGCAGGAATTACGCAGCACAGCTGGCAATTGTCAAGCAGATGACAGGCAGGAATCGTGCAGCTCAGCTGGCAATTGTCAAGCAGATGAGCAGACAGTAATCACGCAGCTCAGCAGGCCCAGATCACGTGACTGAGCATGCACTGTTCACGTGGCTGATCATACACTGATCACGTGATCATCATGCACTGATCACGTGGCTGATCATACACTGTTCACGTGTCTGACCATGCACTGATCACGTGGCTGATCATACACTGCTCACGTAACTGATCATGCACTGATCACGTGGCTATCATGCACTGATCACGTGGCTGAACATGCACTGTTCACGTGGCTGATCACACACCTGTCACGTGCATATCATGCACTGATCACGTGGCACTCATGCACTGATCACGTGGCTGATCATACTCTGCTCACGTAACTCATCACACATCACGTGGCTATCATGCACTGCTCACGTGGCTGTCATGGAATGATCACGTGTAACCATATACTGGTCACGTGACTGATCATGCACTGATCACGTAAATGATCATGCACTGTTCACGTGACTGATCATGCACTGATCACGTGACTGATCATGCACTGATCACGTGGCTATCATGCACTGATCACGTGGCTGATCATGCACGATCACGTAGGCCATGTACTGGTCACGTGACTGATCATGCACTGATCACGTAATTGATCATGCACTGATCACGTGGCTCATCATGCACTGATCACGTGGCTGATCACACATGTATCACGTGACTGATCATGCACTGATCCGTGGCTCTCATGCACTGATCACGTGGCTGTCATGCACTGATCACGTGGATATCATGCACTGATCATGTGGCTGATCACGCATATCACATGACTGATCATGCACTGATCACGTGGCTATCATGCACTGATCACGTGGCTGATCATGCACTGATCCACGTGGCTATCATGCACTGATCACGTGGCTGATCATGCACTGATCACGAGCTATCATGCACTGATCACGTGACTGATCATGCACTGATCACGTAATTGATCATGCACTGATCACGTGGCTGATCATGCACTGATCACGTGGCTGATCATGCACTGATCATGACTGATCATGCACTGATCACGTGACTGATCATGCACTGATCACGTGGCTATCATGCACTGATCACGTGGCTATCATGCACTGATCACGTGGCTGATCATGCACTGATCACGTGGCTATCATACTGATCACGTGGCTGATCATGCACTATCACGTGACTGATCATGCACTGATCACGTGGCTGATCATGCACTGATCACGTGGCTGATCATGCACTGATCACGTAACTGATCATGCACTGATCACGTGACTGATCATGCACTGATCACGTGGCTATCATGCACTGATCACTTGGCTGGACATACACTGATCACGTGCCTGATCATGCACTGATCACGTGGCTGATCATGCACTGATCACGTGACTGATCATGCACTGATCACGTGATCTGATCATGCACTGATCACGTGGCTATCATGCACTGCTCACGTGGCTGATCATGCATGATCACGCAGCTACCATGTACTGGTCACATGACTGATCATGCACTGATCACGTGACTGATCATGCAGTGATCACGTGGCTATCATGAACTACTCACGTGGCTGATCATGCAATGATCATGTAGCTACCATGTACAGGTCACGTGAATGATCATACACCCATCAGGTGACTGATCATGCACTGATCACGTGGCTATCATGCACTGATCACGAGACTGATCATGCACTGATCACGTCTATATCATGCACTGATCACATGACTGCCCATGCACTGATCACGTGGATGATCATACACTAATCATGTGACAGATCATGCACTGATCACGTGGCTGATCATGCACTGATACCGTGACTGAGCATGGACTGATCACATGACTATCATGTAGTGATCACGTGACTTAATGGCGCTGATCATGTGACTGATCATGCGCTGATCATGTTTGCTATCATACACTGATCATGTGCCTCTGGAGGCAATAAACAAAGAGCTGAGTAGGCACGAATCAAACAGTCAGCAGGCAATAATCATGGAACTCAGGTGAGGAATCATGCTGCTCAGCTGGCAATAATCAAGCAGCTGAGCAGGCAGGAATTACGCACAGCTGGCAATTGTCAAGCAGATGACAGGCAGGAATCGTGCAGCTCAGCTGGCAATTGTCAAGCAGATGAGCAGACAGTAATCACGCAGCTCAGCAGGCCCAGATCACGTGACTGAGCATGCACTGTTCACGTGGCTGATCATACACTGATCACGTGATGATCATGCACTGATCACTTGGATATCATGCACTGATCACGTGGCTGATCATACACTGTTCACGTGTCTGACCATGCACTGATCACGTGGCTGATCATACACTGCTCACGTAACTGATCATGCACTGATCACGTGGCTATCATGCACTGATCACGTGGCTGAACATGCACTGTTCACGTGGCTGATCACACACCTGTCACGTGACATATCATGCACTGATCACGTGGCACTCATGCACTGATCACGTGGCTGATCATACTCTGCTCACGTAACTCATGCACACATCACGTGGCTATCATGCACTGCTCACGTGGCGATCATGGAATGATCATAGCTACCATATACTGGTCACGTGACTGATCATGCAAGATCACGTAAATGATCATGCACTGTTCACGTGACTGATCATGTACTGATCACGTGACTGATCATGCACTGATCACGTGGCTATCATGCTCTGCTCACGTGGCTGATCATGCAACGATCACGTAGCAACCATGTACTGGTCACGTGACTGATCATGCACTGATCACGTAATTGATCCTGCACTGATCACGTGGCTCATCATGCACTGATCACGTGGCTGATCACATGTATCACGTGACTGATCATGCACTGATCACGTGGCTCTCATGCACTGATCACGTGGCTGTCATGCACTGATCACGTGGATATCATGCACTGATCACGTGGCTGATCACACACTATCACATGACTGATCATGCACTGATCACGTGGCTATCATGCACTGATCACGTGGCTGATCATGCACTGATCACGTGGCTGATCATGCATGATCACGTAGCTATCATGTACTGATCACGTGACTGATCATGCACTGATCACGTAATTGATCATGCACTGATCATGTGGCTGATCATGCACTGATCACGTGGCTGATCATACACTGATCACATGACTGATCATGCACTGATCACGTGACTGATCATGCACTGATCACGTGGCTATCATGCACTGATCACTTGGCTGACATACACTGATCACGTGCCTGGTCATGCACTGATCACGTGGCTGATCATGCACTGATCACGTGACTGATCATGCACTGATCACGTGTCTGATCATGCACTGATCACGTGGCTATCATGCACTGCTCACGTGGCTGATCATGCCATGATCACAGCTACATATACTGATCACATGACTGATCATGCACTGATCACGTGACTGATCATGCACTGATCACGTGGCTATCATGCACTACTCACGTGGCTGATCATGCAATGATCATGTAGCTACCATGTACAGGTCACGTGATGATCATACACCCATCAGGTGACTGATCATGCACTGATCACGTGGCTATCATGCACTGATCACGAGACTGATCATGCACTGTTCACGTCTATATCATGCACTGATCACATGACTGCCCATGCACTGATCACGTGGATGATCATACACTAATCTTGTGACAGATCATGCACTGATCACGTGGCTGATCATGCACTGATACCGTGACTGAGCATGGACTGATCACATGACTATCATGTAGTGATCACGTGACTTAATGGCGCTGATCATGTGACTGATCATGCGCTGATCATGTTTGCTATCATACACTGATCATGTGCCTCTGGAGGCAATAAACAAAGAGCTGAGTAGGCACGAATCAAACAGTCAGCAGGCAATAATCATGGAACTCAGGTGTGAGGAATCATGCTGCTCAGCTGGCAATAATCAAGCAGCTGAGCAGGCAGGAATTACGCAGCACAGCTGGCAATTGTCAAGCAGATGACAGGCAGGAATCGTGCAGCTCAGCTGGCAATTGTCAAGCAGATGAGCAGACAGTAATCACGCAGCTCAGCAGGCCCAGATCACGTGACTGAGCATGCACTGTTCACGTGGCTGATCATACACTGATCACGTGATGATCATGCACTGATCACTTGGATATCATGCACTGATCACGTGGCTGATCATACACTGTTCACGTGTCTGACCATGCACTGATCACGTGGCTGATCATACACTGCTCACGTAACTGATCATGCACTGATCACGTGGCTATCATGCACTGATCACGTGGCTGAACATGCACTGTTCACGTGGCTGATCACACACTGTCACGTGACATATCATGCACTGATCACGTGGCACTCATGCACTGATCACGTGGCTGATCATACTCTGCTCACGTAACTCATGCACACATCACGTGGCTATCATGCACTGCTCACGTGGCTGATCATGGAATGATCACGTAGCTACCATATACTGGTCACGTGACTGATCATGCACTGATCACGTAAATGATCATGCACTGATCACGTGACTGATCATGCACTGATCACGTGACTGATCATGCACTGATCACGTGGCTATCATGCACTGCTCACGTGGCTGATCATGCAACGATCACGTAGCAACCATGTACTGGTCACGTGACTGATCATGCACTGATCACGTAATTGATCATGCACTGATCACGTGGCTCATCATGCACTGATCACGTGGCTGATCACACATGATCACGTGACTGATCATGCACTGATCACGTGGCTCTCATGCACTGATCACGTGGCTGTCATGCACTGATCACGTGGATATCATGCACTGATCACGTGGCTGATCACACACGTATCACATGACTGATCATGCACTGATCACGTGGCTATCATGCACTGATCACGTGGCTATCATGCACTGATCACGTGGCTATCATGCACTGATCACGTGGCTGATCATGCACTGATCACGTAGCTACCATGCACTGATCACGTGACTGATCATGCACTGATCACGTAATTGATCATGCACTGATCACGTGGCTGATCATGCACTGATCACGTGGCTGATCATGCACTGATCACGTGACTGATCATGCACTGATCACGTGACTGATCATGCACTGATCACGTGGCTATCATGCACTGATCACGTGGCTGATCATGCACTGATCACGTGGCTGATCATGCACTGATCACGTGGCTGATCATGCACTGATCACGTGACTGATCATGCACTGATCACGTGGCTGATCATGCACTGATCACGTGGCTGATCATGCACTGATCACGTGGCTGATCATGCACTGATCACGTGGCTGATCATGCACTGATCACGTGGCTGATCATGCACTGATCATGGCTGATCATGCACTGATCACGTGGCTGTCATGCACTGATCACGTGGCTATCATGCACTGATCACGTGGCTGATCATGCACTATCACGTGACTGATCATGCACTGATCACGTGGCTATCATGCACTGATCACGTGGCTATCATGCACTGATCACGTGGCTGATCATGCACTGATGCACTATCATGCACTGATCACGTGACTGATCATGCACTGATCACGTGGTGATCATGCACTGATCACGTGGCTGATCATGCACTGATCACGTGGCTGATCATGCACTGATCACGTGACTGATCATGCACTGATCACGTGACTGATCATGCACTGATCACGTGGCTATCATGCACTGATCACGTGGCTGACGCACTGATCACGTGCCTGATCATGCACTGATCACGTGGCTGATCATGCACTGATCACGTGACTGATCATGCACTGATCACGTGTCTGATCATGCACTGATCACGTGGCTATCATGCACTGCTCACGTGGCTGATCATGCCATGATCACGCAGCTACCATGTACTGGTCACATGACTGATCATGCACTGATCACGTGACTGATCATGCAGTGATCACGTGGCTATCATGCACTACTCACGTGGCTGATCATGCAATGATCATGTAGCTACCATGTACAGGTCACGTGAATGATCATACACCCATCAGGTGACTGATCATGCACTGATCACGTGGCTATCATGCACTGATCACGAGACTGATCATGCACTGATCACGTCTATATCATGCACTGATCACATGACTGCCCATGCACTGATCACGTGGATGATCATACACTAATCTTGTGACAGATCATGCACTGATCACGTGGCTGATCATGCACTGATACCGTGACTGAGCATGGACTGATCACATGACTATCATGTAGTGATCACGTGACTTAATGGCGCTGATCATGTGACTGATCATGCGCTGATCATGTTTGCTATCATACACTGATCATGTGCCTCTGGAGGCAATAAACAAAGAGCTGAGTAGGCACGAATCAAACAGTCAGCAGGCAATAATCATGGAACTCAGGTGTGAGGAATCATGCTGCTCAGCTGGCAATAATCAAGCAGCTGAGCAGGCAGGAATTACGCAGCACAGCTGGCAATTGTCAAGCAGATGACAGGCAGGAATCGTGCAGCTCAGCTGGCAATTGTCAAGCAGATGAGCAGACAGTAATCACGCAGCTCAGCAGGCCCAGATCACGTGACTGAGCATGCACTGTTCACGTGGCTGATCATACACTGATCACGTGATGATCATGCACTGATCACTTGGATATCATGCACTGATCACGTGGCTGATCATACACTGTTCACGTGTCTGACCATGCACTGATCACGTGGCTGATCATACACTGCTCACGTAACTGATCATGCACTGATCACGTGGCTATCATGCACTGATCACGTGGCTGAACATGCACTGTTCACGTGGCTGATCACACACCTGTCACGTGACATATCATGCACTGATCACGTGGCACTCATGCACTGATCACGTGGCTGATCATACTCTGCTCACGTAACTCATGCACACATCACGTGGCTATCATGCACTGCTCACGTGGCTCGTCATGGAATGATCACGTAGCTACCATATACTGGTCACGTGACTGATCATGCAAGATCACGTAAATGATCATGCACTGTTCACGTGACTGATCATGTACTGATCACGTGACTGATCATGCACTGATCACGTGGCTATCATGCTCTGCTCACGTGGCTGATCATGCAACGATCACGTAGCAACCATGTACTGGTCACGTGACTGATCATGCACTGATCACGTAATTGATCCTGCACTGATCACGTGGCTCATCATGCACTGATCACGTGGCTGATCACACATGTATCACGTGACTGATCATGCACTGATCACGTGGCTCTCATGCACTGATCACGTGGCTGTCATGCACTGATCACGTGGATATCATGCACTGATCACGTGGCTGATCACACACTGATCACATGACTGATCATGCACTGATCACGTGGCTATCATGCACTGATCACGTGGCTATCATGCACTGATCACGTGGCTGATCATGCACTGATCACGTAGCTACCATCATGCTGATCACGTGACTGATCATGCACTGATCACGTAATTGATCATGCACTGATCACGTGGCTGATCATGCACTGATCACGTGGCTGATCATGCACTGATCACGTAACTGATCATGCACTGATCACGTGACTGATCATGCACTGATCACGTGGCTATCATGCACTGATCACGTGGCTGATCATGCACTGATCACGTGCCTGATCATGCACTGATCACGTGGCTGATCATGCACTGATCACGTGACTGATCATGCACTGATCGTGTCTGATCATGCACTGATCACGTGACTGATCATGCACTGATCACGTGACTGATCATGCACTGATCACGTGGCTATCATGCACTGATCACGTGGCTGATCATGCATGATCACGCAGCTATCATGCACTGATCACGTGACTGATCATGCACTGATCACGTGACTGATCATGCACTGATCACGTGGCTATCATGCACTGATCACGTGGCTGATCATGCACTGATCACGTAGCTACCATGTACTGGTCACGTGGATGATCATGCACTGATCACGTGACTGATCATGCACTGATCACGTGGCTATCATGCACTGATCACGTGACTGATCATGCACTGATCACGTCTATATCATGCACTGATCACGTGACTGATCATGCACTGATCACGTGGCTGATCATGCACTGATCACGTGACTGATCATGCACTGATCACGTGGCTGATCATGCACTGATCACGTGGCTATCATGCACTGATCACGTGGCTGATGCACTGATCACGTAGCCATGCACTGATCACGTGACTGATCATGCACTGATCACGTGATTGATCATGCACTGATCACGTGGCTGATCATGCACTGATCACGTGGCTGATCATACATGATCACGTGACTGATCATGCACTGATCACGTGGCTATCATGCACTGATCACGTGGCTGATCATGCACTGATCACGTGGCTATCATGCACTGATCACGTGGCTGATCATGCACTGATCACGTGACTGATCATGCACTGATCACGTGGCTGATCATGCACTGATCACGTGGCTATCATGCACTGATCACGTGGCTGATCATGCAATGATCACGTAGCTACCATGTACTGGTCACGTGACTGATCATGCACTGATCACGTGACTGATCATGCACTGATCACGTGGCTGATCATGCACTGATCACGTGGCTGATCATGCACTGATCACGTGACTGATCATGCACTGATCACGTGACTGATCATGCACTGATCACGTGGCTATCATGCACTGATCACGTGTCTGATCATGCACTGATCACGTGACTGATCATGCACTGATCACGTGGCTGATCATGCACTGATCACGTGACTGATCATGCACTGATCACGTGGCTGATCATGCACTGATACCGTGACTGAGCATGGACTGATCACATGACTATCATGTAGTGATCACGTGACTTAATGGCGCTGATCATGTGACTGATCATGCGCTGATCATGTTTGCTATCATACACTGATCATGTGCCTCTGGAGGCAATAAACAAAGAGCTGAGTAGGCACGAATCAAACAGTCAGCAGGCAATAATCATGGAACTCAGGTGTGAGGAATCATGCTGCTCAGCTGGCAATAATCAAGCAGCTGAGCAGGCAGGAATTACGCAGCACAGCTGGCAATTGTCAAGCAGATGACAGGCAGGAATCGTGCAGCTCAGCTGGCAATTGTCAAGCAGATGAGCAGACAGTAATCACGCAGCTCAGCAGGCCCAGATCACGTGACTGAGCATGCACTGTTCACGTGGCTGATCATACACTGATCACGTGATGATCATGCACTGATCACTTGGATATCATGCACTGATCACGTGGCTGATCATACACTGTTCACGTGTCTGACCATGCACTGATCACGTGGCTGATCATACACTGCTCACGTAACTGATCATGCACTGATCACGTGGCTATCATGCACTGATCACGTGGCTGAACATGCACTGTTCACGTGGCTGATCACACACCTGTCACGTGACATATCATGCACTGATCACGTGGCACTCATGCACTGATCACGTGGCTGATCATACTCTGCTCACGTAACTCATGCACACATCACGTGGCTATCATGCACTGCTCACGTGGCTGATCATGGAATGATCACGTAGCAACCATATACTGGTCACGTGACTGATCATGCAAAGATCACGTAAATGATCATGCACTGTTCACGTGACTGATCATGTACTGATCACGTGACTGATCATGCACTGATCACGTGGCTATCATGCACTGCTCACGTGGCTGATCATGCAACGATCACGTAGCAACCATGTACTGGTCACGTGACTGATCATGCACTGATCACGTAATTGATCATGCACTGATCACGTGGCTCATCATGCACTGATCACGTGGCTGATCACACATGTATCACGTGACTGATCATGCACTGATCACGTGGCTCTCATGCACTGATCACGTGGCTGTCATGCACTGATCACGTGGATATCATGCACTGATCACGTGGCTGATCACACACGTATCACATGACTGATCATGCACTGATCACGTGGCTATCATGCACTGATCACGTGGCTATCATGCACTGATCACGTGGCTGATCATGCAATGATCACGTAGCTACCATGTACTGGTCACGTGACTGATCATGCACTGATCACGTAATTGATCATGCACTGATCATGTGGCTGATCATGCACTGATCACGTGGCTGATCATGCACTGATCACATAACTGATCATGCACTGATCACGTGACTGATCATGCACTGATCACGTGGCTATCATGCACTGATCACTTGGCTGGACATACACTGATCACGTGCCTGGTCATGCACTGATCACGTGGCTGATCATGCACTGATCACGTGACTGATCATGCACTGATCACGTGTCTGATCATGCACTGATCACGTGGCTATCATGCACTGCTCACGTGGCTGATCATGCCATGATCACGCAGCTACCATGTACTGGTCACATGACTGATCATGCACTGATCACGTGACTGATCATGCAGTGATCACGTGGCTATCATGCACTACTCACGTGGCTGATCATGCAATGATCATGTAGCTACCATGTACAGGTCACGTGAATGATCATACACCCATCAGGTGACTGATCATGCACTGATCACGTGGCTATCATGCACTGATCACGAGACTGATCATGCACTGTTCACGTCTATATCATGCACTGATCACATGACTGCCCATGCACTGATCACGTGGATGATCATACACTAATCTTGTGACAGATCATGCACTGATCACGTGGCTGATCATGCACTGATACCGTGACTGAGCATGGACTGATCACATGACTATCATGTAGTGATCACGTGACTTAATGGCGCTGATCATGTGACTGATCATGCGCTGATCATGTTTGCTATCATACACTGATCATGTGCCTCTGGAGGCAATAAACAAAGAGCTGAGTAGGCACGAATCAAACAGTCAGCAGGCAATAATCATGGAACTCAGGTGTGAGGAATCATGCTGCTCAGCTGGCAATAATCAAGCAGCTGAGCAGGCAGGAATTACGCAGCACAGCTGGCAATTGTCAAGCAGATGACAGGCAGGAATCGTGCAGCTCAGCTGGCAATTGTCAAGCAGATGAGCAGACAGTAATCACGCAGCTCAGCAGGCCCAGATCACGTGACTGAGCATGCACTGTTCACGTGGCTGATCATACACTGATCACGTGATGATCATGCACTGATCACTTGGATATCATGCACTGATCACGTGGCTGATCATACACTGTTCACGTGTCTGACCATGCACTGATCACGTGGCTGATCATACACTGCTCACGTAACTGATCATGCACTGATCACGTGGCTATCATGCACTGATCACGTGGCTGAACATGCACTGTTCACGTGGCTGATCACACACCTGTCACGTGACATATCATGCACTGATCACGTGGCACTCATGCACTGATCACGTGGCTGATCATACTCTGCTCACGTAACTCATGCACACATCACGTGGCTATCATGCACTGCTCACGTGGCTCGTCATGGAATGATCACGTAGCAACCATATACTGGTCACGTGACTGATCATGCACAAAGATCACGTAAATGATCATGCACTGTTCACGTGACTGATCATGTACTGATCACGTGACTGATCATGCACTGATCACGTGGCTATCATGCTCTGCTCACGTGGCTGATCATGCAACGATCACGTAGCAACCATGTACTGGTCACGTGACTGATCATGCACTGATCACGTAATTGATCCTGCACTGATCACGTGGCTCATCATGCACTGATCACGTGGCTGATCACACATGTATCACGTGACTGATCATGCACTGATCCGTGGCTCTCATGCACTGATCACGTGGCTGTCATGCACTGATCACGTGGATATCATGCACTGATCACGTGGCTGATCACACACGTATCACATGACTGATCATGCACTGATCACGTGGCTATCATGCACTGATCACGTGGCTATCATGCACTGATCACGTGGCTGATCATGCACTGATCACGTAGCTACCATGCACTGATCACGTGACTGATCATGCACTGATCACGTAATTGATCATGCACTGATCATGTGGCTGATCATGCACTGATCACGTGGCTGATCATACACTGATCACATAACTGATCATGCACTGATCACGTGACTGATCATGCACTGATCACGTGGCTATCATGCACTGATCATGGCTGACATGCACTGATCACGTGCTGATCATGCACTGATCACGTGACTGATCATGCACTGATCACGTGTCTGATCATGCACTGATCACGTGGCTATCATGCACTGCTCACGTGGCTGATCATGCCATGATCACGCTACCATGTACTGGTCACATGACTGATCATGCACTGATCACGTGACTGATCATGCAGTGATCACGTGGCTATCATGAACTACTCACGTGGCTGATCATGCAATGATCATGTAGCTACCATGTACAGGTCACGTGAATGATCATACACCCATCAGGTGACTGATCATGCACTGATCACGTGGCTATCATGCACTGATCACGAGACTGATCATGCACTGTTCACGTCTATATCATGCACTGATCACATGACTGCCCGTGCACTGATCACGTGGATGATCATACACTAATCTTGTGACAGATCATGCACTGATCACGTGGCTGATCATGCACTGATACCGTGACTGAGCATGGACTGATCACATGACTATCATGTAGTGATCACGTGACTTAATGGCGCTGATCATGTGACTGATCATGCGCTGATCATGTTTGCTATCATACACTGATCATGTGCCTCTGGAGGCAATAAACAAAGAGCTGAGTAGGCACGAATCAAACAGTCAGCAGGCAATAATCATGGAACTCAGGTGTGAGGAATCATGCTGCTCAGCTGGCAATAATCAAGCAGCTGAGCAGGCAGGAATTACGCAGCACAGCTGGCAATTGTCAAGCAGATGACAGGCAGGAATCGTGCAGCTCAGCTGGCAATTGTCAAGCAGATGAGCAGACAGTAATCACGCAGCTCAGCAGGCCCAGATCACGTGACTGAGCATGCACTGTTCACGTGGCTGATCATACACTGATCACGTGATGATCATGCACTGATCACTTGGATATCATGCACTGATCACGTGGCTGATCATACACTGTTCACGTGTCTGACCATGCACTGATCACGTGGCTGATCATACACTGCTCACGTAACTGATCATGCACTGATCACGTGGCTATCATGCACTGATCACGTGGCTGAACATGCACTGTTCACGTGGCTGATCACACACCTGTCACGTGACATATCATGCACTGATCACGTGGCACTCATGCACTGATCACGTGGCTGATCATACTCTGCTCACGTAACTCATGCACACATCACGTGGCTATCATGCACTGCTCACGTGGCTCGTCATGGAATGATCACGTAGCAACCATATACTGGTCACGTGACTGATCATGCAAAGATCACGTAAATGATCATGCACTGTTCACGTGACTGATCATGTACTGATCACGTGACTGATCATGCACTGATCACGTGGCTATCATGCTCTGCTCACGTGGCTGATCATGCAACGATCACGTAGCAACCATGTACTGGTCACGTGACTGATCATGCACTGATCACGTAATTGATCCTGCACTGATCACGTGGCTCATCATGCACTGATCACGTGGCTGATCACACATGTATCACGTGACTGATCATGCACTGATCCCGTGGCTCTCATGCACTGATCACGTGGCTGTCATGCACTGATCACGTGGATATCATGCACTGATCATGTGGCTGATCACACACGTATCACGTGACTGATCATGCACTGATCACGTGGCTATCATGCACTGATCACGTGGCTGATCATGCACTGATCACGTGGCTATCATGCACTGATCACGTGGCTGATCAGCAATGATCACGTAGCTACCATGTACTGATCACGTGACTGATCATGCACTGATCACGTAATTGATCATGCACTGATCACGTGGCTGATCATGCACTGATCACGTGGCTGATCATGCACTGATCACGTGACTGATCATGCACTGATCACGTGACTGATCATGCACTGATCACGTGGCTATCATGCACTGATCACGTGGCTGATCATACACTGATCACGTGACTGATCATGCACTGATCACGTGGCTGATCATGCACTGATCACGTGACTGATCATGCACTGATCACGTGTCTGATCATGCACTGATCACGTGGCTGATCATGCACTGATCACGTGACTGATCATGCACTGATCACGTGACTGATCATGCACTGATCACGTGCTGATCATGCACTGATCACGTGGCTGATCATGCACTGATCACGTGACTGATCATGCACTGATCACGTGGCTGATCATGCACTGATCACGTGACTGATCATGCACTGATCACGTGGCTATCATGCACTGATCACGTGGCTGATCATGCACTGATCACGTGGCTGATCATGCACTGATCACGTGACTGATCATGCACTGATCACGTGGCATCATGCACTGATCACGTGGCTATCATGCACTGATCACGTGGCTGATCACACACTATCACGTGACTGATCATGCACTGATCACGTGGCTATCATGCACTGATCACGTGGCTGATCATGCACTGATCACGTAACTCATGCACTGATCACGTGGCTATCATGCACTGATCACGTGGCTGTCATGCACTGATCACGTGGCTATCATGCACTGATCACGTGACTGATCATGCACTGATCACGTGGCTGATCATGCACTGATCACGTGACTGATCATGCACTGATCACGTGACTGATCATGCACTGATCACGTGGCTATCATGCACTGCTCACGTGGCTGATCATGCACTGATCACGTAGCTACCATGTACTGGTCACATGACTGATCATGCACTGATCACGTGACTGATCATGCACTGATCACGTGGCTATCATGCACTATCACGTGGCTGATCATGCAATGATCATGTAGCTACCATGTACAGGTCACGTGAATGATCATACACCCATCAGGTGACTGATCATGCACTGATCACGTGGCTATCATGCACTGATCACGAGACTGATCATGCACTGATCACGTCTATATCATGCACTGATCACATGACTGCCCATGCACTGATCACGTGGATGATCATACACTAATCTTGTGACAGATCATGCACTGATCACGTGGCTGATCATGCACTGATACGTGACTGAGCATGGACTGATCACATGACTATCATGTAGTGATCACGTGACTTAATGGCGCTGATCATGTGACTGATCATGCACTGATCATGTTTGCTATCATACACTGATCATGTGCCTCTGGAGGCAATAAACAAAGAGCTGAGTAGGCACGAATCAAACAGTCAGCAGGCAATAATCATGGAACTCAGGTGTGAGGAATCATGCTGCTCAGCTGGCAATAATCAAGCAGCTGAGCAGGCAGGAATTACGCAGCACAGCTGGCAATTGTCAAGCAGATGACAGGCAGGAATCGTGCAGCTCAGCTGGCAATTGTCAAGCAGATGAGCAGACAGTAATCACGCAGCTCAGCAGGCCCAGATCACGTGACTGAGCATGCACTGTTCACGTGGCTGATCATACACTGATCACGTGACTCATGCACTGATCACGTGGCTATCATGCACTGATCACGTGGCTGATCATGCACTGATCACGTGCTGCCATGCACTGATCACGTGGCTGATCATGCACTGATCACGTAACTGATCATGCACTGATCACGTGGCTGATCATGCACTGATCACGTGACTGATCATGCACTGATCACGTGGCTATCATGCACTGATCACGTGGCTGATCATGCACTGATCACGTGGCAACCATGCACTGATCACGTGACTGATCATGCACTGATCACGTAATTGATCATGCACTGATCACGTGGCTATCATGCACTGATCACGTGGCTGATCATGCATGATCACGTGACTGATCATGCACTGATCACGTGGCTGATCATGCACTGATCACGTGGCTGATCATGCACTGATCACGTGGCTATCATGCACTGATCACGTGGCTGATCATGCACTGATCACGTGACTGATCATGCACTGATCACGTGGCTGATCATGCACTGATCACGTGGCTGATCATGCACTGATCACGTGGCTATCATGCACTGATCACGTGGCTGATCATGCACTGATCACGTAGCTATCATGCACTGATCACGTGACTGATCATGCACTGATCACGTGATTGATCATGCACTGATCACGTGGCTGATCATGCACTGATCACGTGGCTGATCATGCACTGATCACGTGACTGATCATGCACTGATCACGTGACTGATCATGCACTGATCACGTGGCTATCATGCACTGATCACGTGGCTGATCATGCACTGATCACGTGACTGATCATGCACTGATCACGTGGCTGATCATGCACTGATCACGTGACTGATCATGCACTGATCACGTGGCTGATCATGCACTGATCACGTGGCTGATCATGCACTGATCACGTGGCTGATCATGCACTGATCACGTGACTGATCATGCACTGATCACGTGGCTATCATGCACTGATCACGTGGCTGATCATGCACTGATCACGTGGCTGATCATGCACTGATCACGTGGCTGATCATGCACTGATCACGTGACTGATCATGCACTGATCACGTGGCTATCATGCACTGATCACGTGGCTGATCATGCACTGATCACGTGGCTGATCATGCACTGATCACGTGACTGATCATGCACTGATCACGTGGCATCATGCACTGATCACGTGGCTGATCATGCACTGATCACGTGGCTGATCACACACTATCACGTGACTGATCATGCACTGATCACGTGGCTATCATGCACTGATCACGTGGCTGATCATACACTGCTCACGTAACTCATGCACACATCACGTGGCTATCATGCACTGCTCACGTGGCTGTCATGCAATGATCACGTGCAACCATATACTCACGTGACTGATCATGCACTGATCACGTAAATGATCATGCACTGATCACGTGACTGATCATGCACTGATCACGTGACTGATCATGCACTGATCACGTGGCTATCATGCACTGATCACGTGGCTGATCATGCACGATCACGTAGCAACCATGCACTGATCACGTGACTGATCATGCACTGATCACGTAATTGATCATGCACTGATCACGTGGCTCATCATGCACTGATCACGTGGCTGATCACACATGATCACGTGACTGATCATGCACTGATCACGTGGCTCTCATGCACTGATCACGTGGCTGTCATGCACTGATCACGTGGATATCATGCACTGATCACGTGGCTGATCACACATGTATCACATGACTGATCATGCACTGATCACGTGGCTATCATGCACTGATCACGTGGCTATCATGCACTGATCACGTGGCTGATCATGCAATGATCACGTGGCTACCATGTACTGGTCACGTGACTGATCATGCACTGATCACGTAATTGATCATGCACTGATCACGTGGCTGATCATGCACTGATCACGTGGCTGATCATACACTGATCACGTGACTGATCATGCACTGATCACGTGACTGATCATGCACTGATCACGTGGCTATCATGCACTGATCACGTGGCTGATCATGCACTGATCACGTGCCTGATCATGCACTGATCACGTGGCTGATCATGCACTGATCACGTGACTGATCATGCACTGATCACGTGGCTGATCATGCACTGATCACGTGACTGATCATGCACTGATCACGTGACTGATCATGCACTGATCACGTGGCTATCATGCACTGCTCACGTGGCTGATCATGCATGATCACGTAGCTACATGTACTGATCACGTGACTGATCATGCACTGATCACGTGACTGATCATGCACTGATCACGTCTATATCATGCACTGATCACATGACTGCCCATGCACTGATCACGTGGATGATCATACACTAATCATGTGACAGATCATGCACTGATCACGTGGCTGATCATGCACTGATACCGTGACTGAGCATGGACTGATCACATGACTATCATGTAGTGATCACGTGACTTAATGGCGCTGATCATGTGACTGATCATGCGCTGATCATGTTTGCTATCATACACTGATCATGTGCCTCTGGAGGCAATAAACAAAGAGCTGAGTAGGCACGAATCAAACAGTCAGCAGGCAATAATCATGGAACTCAGGTGTGAGGAATCATGCTGCTCAGCTGGCAATAATCAAGCAGCTGAGCAGGCAGGAATTACGCAGCACAGCTGGCAATTGTCAAGCAGATGACAGGCAGGAATCGTGCAGCTCAGCTGGCAATTGTCAAGCAGATGAGCAGACAGTAATCACGCAGCTCAGCAGGCCCAGATCACGTGACTGAGCATGCACTGTTCACGTGGCTGATCATACACTGATCACGTGATGATCATGCACTGATCACTTGGATATCATGCACTGATCACGTGGCTGATCATACACTGTTCACGTGTCTGACCATGCACTGATCACGTGGCTGATCATACACTGCTCACGTAACTGATCATGCACTGATCACGTGGCTATCATGCACTGATCACGTGGCTGAACATGCACTGTTCACGTGGCTGATCACACACCTGTCACGTGACATATCATGCACTGATCACGTGGCACTCATGCACTGATCACGTGGCTGATCATACTCTGCTCACGTAACTCATGCACACATCACGTGGCTATCATGCACTGCTCACGTGGCTCGTCATGGAATGATCACGTAGCAACCATATACTGGTCACGTGACTGATCATGCACAGATCACGTAAATGATCATGCACTGTTCACGTGACTGATCATGTACTGATCACGTGACTGATCATGCACTGATCACGTGGCTATCATGCTCTGCTCACGTGGCTGATCATGCAACGATCACGTAGCAACCATGTACTGGTCACGTGACTGATCATGCACTGATCACGTAATTGATCCTGCACTGATCACGTGGCTCATCATGCACTGATCACGTGGCTGATCACACATGTATCACGTGACTGATCATGCACTGATCACGTGGCTCTCATGCACTGATCACGTGGCTGTCATGCACTGATCACGTGGATATCATGCACTGATCACGTGGCTGATCACACACGTATCACATGACTGATCATGCACTGATCACGTGGCTATCATGCACTGATCACGTGGCTATCATGCACTGATCACGTGGCTGATCATGCATGATCACGTGGCTACCATGTACTGATCATGACTGATCATGCACTGATCACGTGGCTGATCATGCACTGATCACGTGGCTGATCATGCACTGATCACGTGGCTGATCATGCACTGATCACGTGACTGATCATGCACTGATCACGTGGCTGATCATGCACTGATCACGTAGCTATCATGCACTGATCACGTGACTGATCATGCACTGATCACGTGACTGATCATGCACTGATCACGTGGCTATCATGCACTGATCACGTGGCTGATCATGCACTGATCACGTGGCTATCATGCACTGATCACGTGACTGATCATGCACTGATCACGTGACTGATCATGCACTGATCACGTGGCTATCATGCACTGATCACGTGACTGATCATGCACTGATCACGTATATCATGCACTGATCACGTGACTGATCATGCACTGATCACGTGGATGATCATGCACTGATCACATGACTGATCATGCACTGATCACGTGGCTGATCATGCACTGATCACGTGATGATCATGCACTGATCACGTGGCTATCATGCACTGATCACGTGGCTGATCATGCACTGATCACGTGACTGATCATGCACTGATCACGTGGCTGATCATGCACTGATCACGTGACTGATCATGCACTGATCACGTGGCTATCATGCACTGATCACGTGGCTGATCATGCACTGATCACGTGGCTGATCATGCACTGATCACGTGACTGATCATGCACTGATCACGTGGCTGATCATGCACTGATCACGTGGCTATCATGCACTGATCACGTGGCTGATCATGCACTGATCACGTGGCTATCATGCACTGATCACGTGACTGATCATGCACTGATCACGTGACTGATCATGCACTGATCACGTGACTGATCATGCACTGATCACGTGGCTATCATGCACTACTCACGTGGCTGATCATGCAATGATCATGTAGCTACCATGTACAGGTCACGTGAATGATCATACACCCATCAGGTGACTGATCATGCACTGATCACGTGGCTATCATGCACTGATCACGAGACTGATCATGCACTGATCACGTCTATATCATGCACTGATCACATGACTGCCCATGCACTGATCACGTGGATGATCATACACTAATCATGTGACAGATCATGCACTGATCACGTGGCTGATCATGCACTGATACCGTGACTGAGCATGGACTGATCACATGACTATCATGTAGTGATCACGTGACTTAATGGCACTGATCATGTGACTGATCATGCGCTGATCATGTTTGCTATCATACACTGATCATGTGCCTCTGGAGGCAATAAACAAAGAGCTGAGTAGGCACGAATCAAACAGTCAGCAGGCAATAATCATGGAACTCAGGTGTGAGGAATCATGCTGCTCAGCTGGCAATAATCAAGCAGCTGAGCAGGCAGGAATTACGCAGCACAGCTGGCAATTGTCAAGCAGATGACAGGCAGGAATCGTGCAGCTCAGCTGGCAATTGTCAAGCAGATGAGCAGACAGTAATCACGCAGCTCAGCAGGCCCAGATCACGTGACTGAGCATGCACTGTTCACGTGGCTGATCATACACTGATCACGTGATGATCATGCACTGATCACTTGGATATCATGCACTGATCACGTGGCTGATCATACACTGTTCACGTGTCTGACCATGCACTGATCACGTGGCTGATCATGCACTGCTCACGTAACTGATCATGCACTGATCACGTGGCTATCATGCACTGATCACGTGGCTGAATGCACTGTTCACGTGGCTGATCACACACTGTCACGTGACATATCATGCACTGATCACGTGGCACTCATGCACTGATCACGTGGCTGATCATACACTGCTCACGTAACTCATGCACATCACGTGGCTATCATGCACTGCTCACGTGGCTGTCATGCAATGATCACGTAGCTATCATGCACTGATCACGTGGCTGATCATGCACTGATCACGACTGATCATGCACTGATCACGTGACTGATCATGCACTGATCACGTGGCTATCATGCACTGATCACGTGGCTGATCATGCACTGATCACGTAGCTATCATGCACTGATCACGTGACTGATCATGCACTGATCACGTGACTGATCATGCACTGATCACGTGGCTATCATGCACTGATCACGTGACTGATCATGCACTGATCACGTGACTGATCATGCACTGATCACGTGACTGATCATGCACTGATCACGTGGCTGATCATGCACTGATCACGTGGCTGATCATGCACTGATCACGTGGCTGATCATGCACTGATCACTGATCATGCACTGATCACGGCTGATCATGCACTGATGTCATCTCATGCACTGATCACGTGGCTGATCATGCACTGATCACGTGACTGATCATGCACTGATCACGTCTGATCATGCACTGATCACGTGGCTATCATGCACTGCTCACGTGGCTGATCATGCATGATCACGCAGCTACCATGTACTGGTCACATGACTGATCATGCACTGATCACGTGACTGATCATGCAGTGATCACGTGGCTATCATGCACTACTCACGTGGCTGATCATGCAATGATCATGTAGCTACCATGTACAGGTCACGTGAATGATCATACACCCATCAGGTGACTGATCATGCACTGATCACGTGGCTATCATGCACTGATCACGAGACTGATCATGCACTGATCACGTCTATATCATGCACTGATCACATGACTGCCATGCACTGATCACGTGGATGATCATACACTAATCTTGTGACAGATCATGCACTGATCACGTGGCTGATCATGCACTGATACCGTGACTGAGCATGGACTGATCACATGACTATCATGTAGTGATCACGTGACTTAATGGCGCTGATCATGTGACTGATCATGCGCTGATCATGTTTGCTATCATACACTGATCATGTGCCTCTGGAGGCAATAAACAAAGAGCTGAGTAGGCACGAATCAAACAGTCAGCAGGCAATAATCATGGAACTCAGGTGTGAGGAATCATGCTGCTCAGCTGGCAATAATCAAGCAGCTGAGCAGGCAGGAATTACGCAGCACAGCTGGCAATTGTCAAGCAGATGACAGGCAGGAATCGTGCAGCTCAGCTGGCAATTGTCAAGCAGATGAGCAGACAGTAATCACGCAGCTCAGCAGGCCCAGATCACGTGACTGAGCATGCACTGTTCACGTGGCTGATCATACACTGATCACGTGATGATCATGCACTGATCACTTGGATATCATGCACTGATCACGTGGCTGATCATACACTGTTCACGTGTCTGACCATGCACTGATCACGTGGCTGATCATACACTGCTCACGTAACTGATCATGCACTGATCACGTGGCTATCATGCACTGATCACGTGGCTGAACATGCACTGTTCACGTGGCTGATCACACACCTGTCACGTGACATATCATGCACTGATCACGTGGCACTCATGCACTGATCACGTGGCTGATCATACTCTGCTCACGTAACTCATGCACACATCACGTGGCTATCATGCACTGCTCACGTGGCTCGTCATGGAATGATCACGTAGCAACCATATACTGGTCACGTGACTGATCATGCACAGATCACGTAAATGATCATGCACTGTTCACGTGACTGATCATGTACTGATCACGTGACTGATCATGCACTGATCACGTGGCTATCATGCACTGCTCACGTGGCTGATCATGCACGATCACGTAGCAACCATGTACTGGTCACGTGACTGATCATGCACTGATCACGTAATTGATCCTGCACTGATCACGTGGCTCATCATGCACTGATCACGTGGCTGATCACACATGTATCACGTGACTGATCATGCACTGATCACGTGGCTCTCATGCACTGATCACGTGGCTGTCATGCACTGATCACGTGGATATCATGCACTGATCACGTGGCTGATCACACACGTATCACATGACTGATCATGCACTGATCACGTGGCTATCATGCACTGATCACGTGGCTATCATGCACTGATCACGTGGCTGATCATGCAATGATCACGTAGCTATCATGCACTGATCACGTGACTGATCATGCACTGATCACGTACTGATCATGCACTGATCACGTGGCTGATCATGCACTGATCACGTGGCTGATCATGCACTGATCACGTGACTGATCATGCACTGATCACGTGACTGATCATGCACTGATCACGTGGCTGATCATGCACTGATCACGTGCTGATCATGCACTGATCACGTGGCTGATCATGCACTGATCACGTGGCTATCATGCACTGATCACGTGACTGATCATGCACTGATCACGTGACTGATCATGCACTGATCACGTGGCTGATCATGCACTGATCACGTGACTGATCATGCACTGATCACGTGGATATCATGCACTGATCACGTGACTGATGTGCACTGATCACGTGGCTGATCATGCACTGATCACGTGACTGATCATGCACTGATCACGTGGCTGATCATGCACTGATCACGTGGCTATCATGCACTGATCACGTGGCTGATCACACTGACACATGACTGATCATGCACTGATCACGTGGCTGATCATGCACTGATCACGTGGCTATCATGCACTGATCACGTGGCTGATCATGCACTGATCACGTGCTATCATGCACTGATCACGTGACTGATCATGCACTGATCACGTGACTGATCATGCACTGATCACGTGGCTGATCATGCACTGATCACGTGGCTGATCATGCACTGATCACGTGACTGATCATGCACTGATCACGTGACTGATCATGCACTGATCACGTGGCTGATCATGCACTGATCACGTGGCTATCATGCACTGATCACGTGGCTGATCATGCAATGATCATGTAGCTACCATGTACAGGTCACGTGAATGATCATACACCCATCAGGTGACTGATCATGCACTGATCACGTGGCTATCATGCACTGATCACGAGACTGATCATGCACTGATCACGTCTATATCATGCACTGATCACATGACTGCATGTGCACTGATCACGTGGATGATCATACACTAATCTTGTGACATCATGCACTGATCACGTGGCTGATCATGCACTGATACCGTGACTGAGCATGGACTGATCACATGACTATCATGTAGTGATCACGTGACTTAATGGCGCTGATCATGTGACTGATCATGCGCTGATCATGTTTGCTATCATACACTGATCATGTGCCTCTGGAGGCAATAAACAAAGAGCTGAGTAGGCACGAATCAAACAGTCAGCAGGCAATAATCATGGAACTCAGGTGTGAGGAATCATGCTGCTCAGCTGGCAATAATCAAGCAGCTGAGCAGGCAGGAATTACGCAGCACAGCTGGCAATTGTCAAGCAGATGACAGGCAGGAATCGTGCAGCTCAGCTGGCAATTGTCAAGCAGATGAGCAGACAGTAATCACGCAGCTCAGCAGGCCCAGATCACGTGACTGAGCATGCACTGTTCACGTGGCTGATCATACACTGATCACGTGATGATCATGCACTGATCACTTGGATATCATGCACTGATCACGTGGCTGATCATACACTGTTCACGTGTCTGACCATGCACTGATCACGTGGCTGATCATACACTGCTCACGTAACTGATCATGCACTGATCACGTGGCTATCATGCACTGATCACGTGGCTGAACATGCACTGTTCACGTGGCTGATCACACACCTGTCACGTGACATATCATGCACTGATCACGTGGCACTCATGCACTGATCACGTGGCTGATCATACTCTGCTCACGTAACTCATGCACACATCACGTGGCTATCATGCACTGCTCACGTGGCTCGTCATGGAATGATCACGTAGCAACCATATACTGGTCACGTGACTGATCATGCAAGATCACGTAAATGATCATGCACTGTTCACGTGACTGATCATGTACTGATCACGTGACTGATCATGCACTGATCACGTGGCTATCATGCACTGCTCACGTGGCTGATCATGCACGATCACGTAGCAACCATGTACTGGTCACGTGACTGATCATGCACTGATCACGTAATTGATCATGCACTGATCACGTGGCTCATCATGCACTGATCACGTGGCTGATCACACATGTATCACGTGACTGATCATGCACTGATCACGTGGCTCTCATGCACTGATCACGTGGCTGTCATGCACTGATCACGTGGCTATCATGCACTGATCACGTGGCTGATCATGTATCACATGACTGATCATGCACTGATCACGTGGCTATCATGCACTGATCACGTGGCTATCATGCACTGATCACGTGGCTGATCATGCAATGATCACGTAGCTACCATGCACTGATCACGTGACTGATCATGCACTGATCACGTGGCTATCATGCACTGATCACGTGGCTGATCATGCACTGATCACGTAGCTACATGCACTGATCACGTGACTGATCATGCACTGATCACGTAATTGATCATGCACTGATCACGTGGCTGATCATGCACTGATCACGTGGCTGATCATGCACTGATCACGTGACTGATCATGCACTGATCACGTGGCTGATCATGCACTGATCACGTGGCTATCATGCACTGATCACGTGGCTGACATGCACTGATCACGTGCCTGATCATGCACTGATCACGTGGCTGATCATGCACTGATCACGTGACTGATCATGCACTGATCACGTGTCTGATCATGCACTGATCACGTGGCTATCATGCACTGCTCACGTGGCTGATCATGCCATGATCACGCAGCTACCATGTACTGGTCACATGACTGATCATGCACTGATCACGTGACTGATCATGCAGTGATCACGTGGCTATCATGAACTACTCACGTGGCTGATCATGCAATGATCATGTAGCTACCATGTACAGGTCACGTGAATGATCATACACCCATCAGGTGACTGATCATGCACTGATCACGTGGCTATCATGCACTGATCACGAGACTGATCATGCACTGATCACGTCTATATCATGCACTGATCACATGACTGCCATGCACTGATCACGTGGATGATCATACACTAATCTTGTGACAGATCATGCACTGATCACGTGGCTGATCATGCACTGATACCGTGACTGAGCATGGACTGATCACATGACTATCATGTAGTGATCACGTGACTTAATGGCGCTGATCATGTGACTGATCATGCGCTGATCATGTTTGCTATCATACACTGATCATGTGCCTCTGGAGGCAATAAACAAAGAGCTGAGTAGGCACGAATCAAACAGTCAGCAGGCAATAATCATGGAACTCAGCTGTGAGGAATCATGCTGCTCAGCTGGCAATAATCAAGCAGCTGAGCAGGCAGGAATTCGCAGCACAGCTGGCAATTGTCAAGCAGATGACAGGCAGGAATCGTGCAGCTCAGCTGGCAATTGTCAAGCAGATGAGCAGACAGTAATCACGCAGCTCAGCAGGCCCAGATCACGTGACTGAGCATGCACTGTTCACGTGGCTGATCATACACTGATCACGTGATGATCATGCACTGATCACTTGGATATCATGCACTGATCACGTGGCTGATCATACACTGTTCACGTGTCTGATCATGCACTGATCACGTGGCTGATCATGCACTGATCACGTGGCTGATCACACACTGTCACGTGACATATCATGCACTGATCACGTGGCACTCATGCACTGATCACGTGGCTGATCATACTCTGCTCACGTAACTCATGCACACATCACGTGGCTATCATGCACTGCTCACGTGGCTGATCATGGAATGATCACGTAGCAACCATATACTGGTCACGTGACTGATCATGCAAAGATCACGTAAATGATCATGCACTGTTCACGTGACTGATCATGTACTGATCACGTGACTGATCATGCACTGATCACGTGGCTATCATGCTCTGCTCACGTGGCTGATCATGCAACGATCACGTAGCAACCATGTACTGGTCACGTGACTGATCATGCACTGATCACGTAATTGATCCTGCACTGATCACGTGGCTCATCATGCACTGATCACGTGGCTGATCACACATGTATCACGTGACTGATCATGCACTGATCACGTGGCTCTCATGCACTGATCACGTGGCTGTCATGCACTGATCACGTGGATATCATGCACTGATCACGTGGCTGATCACACACGTATCACATGACTGATCATGCACTGATCACGTGGCTATCATGCACTGATCACGTGGCTATCATGCACTGATCACGTGGCTGATCATGCAATGATCACGTAGCTACCATGTACTGGTCACGTGACTGATCATGCACTGATCACGTAATTGATCATGCACTGATCATGTGGCTGATCATGCACTGATCACGTGGCTGATCATACACTGATCACATAACTGATCATGCACTGATCACGTGACTGATCATGCACTGATCACGTGGCTATCATGCACTGATCACTTGGCTGACATACACTGATCACGTGCCTGGTCATGCACTGATCACGTGGCTGATCATGCACTGATCACGTGACTGATCATGCACTGATCACGTGTCTGATCATGCACTGATCACGTGGCTATCATGCACTGCTCACGTGGCTGATCATGCCATGATCACGCAGCTACCATGTACTGGTCACATGACTGATCATGCACTGATCACGTGACTGATCATGCAGTGATCACGTGGCTATCATGCACTACTCACGTGGCTGATCATGCAATGATCATGTAGCTACCATGTACAGGTCACGTGAATGATCATACACCCATCAGGTGACTGATCATGCACTGATCACGTGGCTATCATGCACTGATCACGAGACTGATCATGCACTGTTCACGTCTATATCATGCACTGATCACATGACTGCCCATGCACTGATCACGTGGATGATCATACACTAATCTTGTGACAGATCATGCACTGATCACGTGGCTGATCATGCACTGATACCGTGACTGAGCATGGACTGATCACATGACTATCATGTAGTGATCACGTGACTTAATGGCGCTGATCATGTGACTGATCATGCGCTGATCATGTTTGCTATCATACACTGATCATGTGCCTCTGGAGGCAATAAACAAAGAGCTGAGTAGGCACGAATCAAACAGTCAGCAGGCAATAATCATGGAACTCAGGTGTGAGGAATCATGCTGCTCAGCTGGCAATAATCAAGCAGCTGAGCAGGCAGGAATTACGCAGCACAGCTGGCAATTGTCAAGCAGATGACAGGCAGGAATCGTGCAGCTCAGCTGGCAATTGTCAAGCAGATGAGCAGACAGTAATCACGCAGCTCAGCAGGCCCAGATCACGTGACTGAGCATGCACTGTTCACGTGGCTGATCATACACTGATCACGTGATGATCATGCACTGATCACGGATATCATGCACTGATCACGTGGCTGATCATACACTGCTCACGTAACTGATCATGCACTGATCACGTGGCTATCATGCACTGATCACGTGGCTGAACATGCACTGTTCACGTGGCTGATCACACACCTGTCACGTGACATATCATGCACTGATCACGTGGCACTCATGCACTGATCACGTGGCTGATCATACTCTGCTCACGTAACTCATGCACACATCACGTGGCTATCATGCACTGCTCACGTGGCTCGTCATGGAATGATCACGTAGCAACCATATACTGGTCACGTGACTGATCATGCAAAGATCACGTAAATGATCATGCACTGTTCACGTGACTGATCATGTACTGATCACGTGACTGATCATGCACTGATCACGTGGCTATCATGCTCTGCTCACGTGGCTGATCATGCAACGATCACGTAGCAACCATGTACTGGTCACGTGACTGATCATGCACTGATCACGTAATTGATCCTGCACTGATCACGTGGCTCATCATGCACTGATCACGTGGCTGATCACACATGTATCACGTGACTGATCATGCACTGATCACGTGGCTCTCATGCACTGATCACGTGGCTGTCATGCACTGATCACGTGGATATCATGCACTGATCACGTGGCTGATCACACACGTATCACATGACTGATCATGCACTGATCACGTGGCTATCATGCACTGATCACGTGGCTATCATGCACTGATCACGTGGCTGATCATGCAATGATCACGTAGCTACCATGTACTGGTCACGTGACTGATCATGCACTGATCACGTAATTGATCATGCACTGATCATGTGGCTGATCATGCACTGATCACGTGGCTGATCATGCACTGATCACATAACTGATCATGCACTGATCACGTGACTGATCATGCACTGATCACGTGGCTATCATGCACTGATCACTTGGCTGACATACACTGATCACGTGCCTGGTCATGCACTGATCACGTGGCTGATCATGCACTGATCACGTGACTGATCATGCACTGATCTCGTGTCTGATCATGCACTGATCACGTGGCTATCATGCACTGCTCACGTGGCTGATCATGCCATGATCACGCAGCTACCATGTACTGGTCACATGACTGATCATGCACTGATCACGTGACTGATCATGCAGTGATCACGTGGCTATCATGAACTACTCACGTGGCTGATCATGCAATGATCATGTAGCTACCATGTACAGGTCACGTGAATGATCATACACCCATCAGGTGACTGATCATGCACTGATCACGTGGCTATCATGCACTGATCACGAGACTGATCATGCACTGTTCACGTCTATATCATGCACTGATCACATGACTGCCCGTGCACTGATCACGTGGATGATCATACACTAATCTTGTGACAGATCATGCACTGATCACGTGGCTGATCATGCACTGATACCGTGACTGAGCATGGACTGATCACATGACTATCATGTAGTGATCACGTGACTTAATGGCGCTGATCATGTGACTGATCATGCGCTGATCATGTTTGCTATCATACACTGATCATGTGCCTCTGGAGGCAATAAACAAAGAGCTGAGTAGGCACGAATCAAACAGTCAGCAGGCAATAATCATGGAACTCAGGTGTGAGGAATCATGCTGCTCAGCTGGCAATAATCAAGCAGCTGAGCAGGCAGGAATTACGCAGCACAGCTGGCAATTGTCAAGCAGATGACAGGCAGGAATCGTGCAGCTCAGCTGGCAATTGTCAAGCAGATGAGCAGACAGTAATCACGCAGCTCAGCAGGCCCAGATCACGTGACTGAGCATGCACTGTTCACGTGGCTGATCATACACTGATCACGTGATGATCATGCACTGATCACGTGGCTGATCATACACTGTTCACGTGTCTGACCATGCACTGATCACGTGGCTGATCATACACTGCTCACGTAACTGATCATGCACTGATCACGTGGCTATCATGCACTGATCACGTGGCTGAACATGCACTGTTCACGTGGCTGATCACACACCTGTCACGTGACATATCATGCACTGATCACGTGGCACTCATGCACTGATCACGTGGCTGATCATACTCTGCTCACGTAACTCATGCACACATCACGTGGCTATCATGCACTGCTCACGTGGCTCGTCATGGAATGATCACGTAGCAACCATATACTGGTCACGTGACTGATCATGCAAAGATCACGTAAATGATCATGCACTGTTCACGTGACTGATCATGCACTGATCACGTGACTGATCATGCACTGATCACGTGGCTATCATGCTCTGCTCACGTGGCTGATCATGCAACGATCACGTAGCAACCATGTACTGGTCACGTGACTGATCATGCACTGATCACGTAATTGATCATGCACTGATCACGTGGCTCATCATGCACTGATCACGTGGCTGATCACACATGTATCACGTGACTGATCATGCACTGATCACGTGGCTCTCATGCACTGATCACGTGGCTGTCATGCACTGATCACGTGGATATCATGCACTGATCACGTGGCTGATCACACACGTATCACATGACTGATCATGCACTGATCACGTGGCTATCATGCACTGATCACGTGGCTGATCATGCACTGATCACGTGGCTATCATGCACTGATCACGTGGCTGATCATGCACTGATCACGTAGCTACCATGTACTGTCACGTGACTGATCATGCACTGATCACGTAATTGATCATGCACTGATCACGTGGCTGATCATGCACTGATCATGGCTGATCATGCACTGATCACGTGACTGATCATGCACTGATCACGTGACTGATCATGCACTGATCACGTGGCTATCATGCACTGATCACGTGGCTGATCATGCACTGATCACGTGGTCATGCACTGATCACGTGGCTGATCATGCACTGATCACGTGACTGATCATGCACTGATCACGTGGCTGATCATGCACTGATCACGTGGCTGATCATGCACTGATCACGTGACTGATCATGCACTGATCACGTGGCTGATCATGCACTGATCACGTGGCTGATCATGCACTGATCACGTGACTATCATGCACTGATCACGTGGCACTCATGCACTGATCACGTGGCTATCATGCACTGATCACGTGGCTGATCACACACTATCACATGACTGATCATGCACTGATCACGTGGCTATCATGCACTGATCACGTGGCTATCATGCACTGATCACGTGGCTGATCATGCACTGATCACGTAGCTATCATGTACTGATCACGTGACTGATCATGCACTGATCACGTAATTGATCATGCACTGATCACGTGGCTGATCATGCACTGATCACGTGGCTGATCATACACTGATCACGTAACTGATCATGCACTGATCACGTGACTGATCATGCACTGATCACGTGGCTATCATGCACTGATCACGTGGCTGACATACACTGATCACGTGCCTGATCATGCACTGATCACGTGGCTGATCATGCACTGATCACGTGACTGATCATGCACTGATCACGTGACTGATCATGCACTGATCACGTGGCTATCATGCACTGCTCACGTGGCTGATCATGCCATGATCACGCAGCTACCATGTACTGGTCACATGACTGATCATGCACTGATCACGTGACTGATCATGCACTGATCACGTGGCTATCATGCACTACTCACGTGGCTGATCATGCAATGATCATGTAGCTACCATGTACAGGTCACGTGAATGATCATACACCCATCAGGTGACTGATCATGCACTGATCACGTGGCTATCATGCACTGATCACGAGACTGATCATGCACTGATCACGTCTATATCATGCACTGATCACATGACTGCCATGCACTGATCACGTGGATGATCATACACTAATCTTGTGACAGATCATGCACTGATCACGTGGCTGATCATGCACTGATACCGTGACTGAGCATGGACTGATCACATGACTATCATGTAGTGATCACGTGACTTAATGGCGCTGATCATGTGACTGATCATGCGCTGATCATGTTTGCTATCATACACTGATCATGTGCCTCTGGAGGCAATAAACAAAGAGCTGAGTAGGCACGAATCAAACAGTCAGCAGGCAATAATCATGGAACTCAGGTGTGAGGAATCATGCTGCTCAGCTGGCAATAATCAAGCAGCTGAGCAGGCAGGAATTATGCAGCACAGCTGGCAATTGTCAAGCAGATGACAGGCAGGAATCGTGCAGCTCAGCTGGCAATTGTCAAGCAGATGAGCAGACAGTAATCACGCAGCTCAGCAGGCCCAGATCACGTGACTGAGCATGCACTGTTCACGTGGCTGATCATACACTGATCACGTGATGATCATGCACTGATCACTTGGATATCATGCACTGATCACGTGGCTGATCATACACTGTTCACGTGTCTGATCATGCACTGATCACGTGGCTATCATGCACTGATCACGTGGCTGATCATGCACTGTTCACGTGGCTGATCACACACCTGTCACGTGACATATCATGCACTGATCACGTGGCACTCATGCACTGATCACGTGGCTGATCATACTCTGCTCACGTAACTCATGCACACATCACGTGGCTATCATGCACTGCTCACGTGGCTCGTCATGGAATGATCACGTAGCAACCATATACTGGTCACGTGACTGATCATGCAAAGATCACGTAAATGATCATGCACTGTTCACGTGACTGATCATGTACTGATCACGTGACTGATCATGCACTGATCACGTGGCTATCATGCTCTGCTCACGTGGCTGATCATGCAACGATCACGTAGCAACCATGTACTGGTCACGTGACTGATCATGCACTGATCACGTAATTGATCCTGCACTGATCACGTGGCTCATCATGCACTGATCACGTGGCTGATCACACATGTATCACGTGACTGATCATGCACTGATCACGTGGCTCTCATGCACTGATCACGTGGCTGTCATGCACTGATCACGTGGATATCATGCACTGATCACGTGGCTGATCACACACGTATCACATGACTGATCATGCACTGATCACGTGGCTATCATGCACTGATCACGTGGCTATCATGCACTGATCACGCTGGTGATCATCAAACAGTCAGCTAGCAATATCATGGTCACGTGACTGATCATGCACTGATCACGTAATTGATCATGCACTGATCAGGCTGATCATGCACTGCACGTGGCTGTCAACAGATGACACAGGATCTGATCATGCACTGATCACGTGACTGATCATGCACTGATCACGTGGCTATCATGCACTGATCACGTGGCTGATCATGCACTGATCACGTGACTGATCATGCACTGATCACGTGACTGATCATGCACTGATCACGTGGCTATCATGCACTGATCACGTGGCTGATCATGCACATGATCACGCAGCTACCATGTACTGGTCACATGACTGATCATGCACTGATCACGTGACTGATCATGCAGTGATCACGTGGCTATCATGCACTACTCACGTGGCTGATCATGCAATGATCATGTGCTACCATGTACAGGTCACGTGAATGATCATACACCCATCAGGTGACTGATCATGCACTGATCACGTGGCTATCATGCACTGATCACGAGACTGATCATGCACTGTTCACTTCTATATCATGCACTGATCACATGACTGCCCATGCACTGATCACGTGGATGATCATACACTAATCTTGTGACAGATCATGCACTGATCACGTGGCTGATCATGCACTGATACCGTGACTGAGCATGGACTGATCACATGACTATCATGTAGTGATCACGTGACTTAATGGCACTGATCATGTGACTGATCATGCGCTGATCATGTTTGCTATCATACACTGATCATGTGCCTCTGGAGGCAATAAACAAAGAGCTGAGTAGGCACGATCAAACAGTCAGCAGGCAATAATCATGGAACTCAGGTGTGAGGAATCATGCTGCTCAGCTGGCAATAATCAAGCAGCTGAGCAGGCATGAATTCACGTGGCACATCATGCAATGTCAAGCAGATGACATGGCAGGTCACGTGAAGATCAGCTACAATTGTCAGCAGATGAGCAGACAGTAATCACGCAGCTCAGCAGGCCCAGATCACGTGACTGAGCATGCACTGTTCACGTGGCTGATCATACACTGATCACGTGATGATCATGCACTGATCACTTGGATATCATGCACTGATCACGTGGCTGATCATACACTGTTCACGTGTCTGACCCTGCACTGATCACGTGGCTGATCATACACTGCTCACGTAACTGATCATGCACTGATCACGTGGCTATCATGCACTGATCACGTGGCTGAACATGCTCTGTTCACGTGGCTGATCACACACTGTCACGTGACATATCATGCACTGATCACGTGGCACTCATGCACTGATCACGTGGCTGATCATACTCTGCTCACGTAATCAAGCATGCACACATCACGCTGGCTGGCAATGTCACATGCACAGGCTGCGTCATGGAATGATCAACGTAGCAACCAGTAATCACGTGACTGATCATGCAAAGATCACGTAAATGATCATGCACTGTTCACGTGACTGATCATGTACTGATCACGTGACTGATCATGCACTGATCACGTGGCTATCATGCACTGCTCACGTGGCTGATCATGCACGATCACGTAGCAACCATGTACTGGTCACGTGACTGATCATGCACTGATCACGTAATTGATCATGCACTGATCACGTGGCTCATCATGCACTGATCACGTGGCTGATCACACATGTATCACGTGACTGATCATGCACTGATCACGTGGCTCTCATGCACTGATCACGTGGCTGTCATGCACTGATCACGTGGATATCATGCACTGATCATGTGGCTGATCACACACGTATCACATGACTGATCATGCACTGATCACGTGGCTATCATGCACTGATCACGTGGCTATCATGCACTGATCACGTGGCTGATCAGGCAATGATCACGTAGCTACCATGTACTGGTCACGTGACTGATCATGCACTGATCACGTAATTGATCATGCACTGATCATGTGGCTGATCATGCACTGATCACGTGGCTGATCATACACTGATCACATAACTGATCATGCACTGATCACGTGACTGATCATGCACTGATCACGTGGCTATCATGCACTGATCCCTTGGCTGGACATACACTGATCACGTGCCTGGTCATGCACTGATCACGTGGCTGATCATGCACTGATCACGTGACTGATCATGCACTGATCACGTGTCTGATCATGCACTGATCACGTGGCTATCATGCACTGCTCACGTGGCTGATCATGCCATGATCACGCAGCTACCATGTACTGGTCACATGACTGATCATGCACTGATCACGTGACTGATCATGCAGTGATCACGTGGCTATCATGCACTACTCACGTGGCTGATCATGCAATGATCATGTAGCTACCATGTACAGGTCACGTGAATGATCATACACCCATCAGGTGACTGATCATGCACTGATCACGTGGCTATCATGCACTGATCACGAGACTGATCATGCACTGTTCACGTCTATATCATGCACTGATCACATGACTGCCCGTGCACTGATCACGTGGATGATCATACACTAATCTTGTGACACATCATGCACTGATCACGTGGCTGATCATGCACTGATACCGTGACTGAGCATGGACTGATCACATGACTATCATGTAGTGATCACGTGACTTAATGGCGCTGATCATGTGACTGATCATGCGCTGATCATGTTTGCTATCATACACTGATCATGTGCCTCTGGAGGCAATAAACAAAGAGCTGAGTAGGCACGAATCAAACAGTCAGCAGGCAATAATCATGGAACTCAGGTGTGAGGAATCATGCTGCTCAGCTGGCAATAATCAAGCAGCTGAGCAGGCAGGAATCGTGCAGCTCAGCTGGCAATTGTCAAGCAGATGAGCAGACAGTAATCACGCAGCTCAGCAGGCCCAGATCAGGTGACTGAGCATGCACTGTTCACGTGGCTGATCATACACTGATCACGTGATGATCATGCACTGATCACTTGGATATCATGCACTGATCACGTGGCTGATCATACACTGTTCACGTGTCTGACCATGCACTGATCACGTGGCTGATCATACACTGCTCACGTAACTGATCATGCACTGATCACGTGGCTATCATGCACTGATCACGTGGCTGAACATGCACTGTTCACGTGGCTGATCACACACCTGTCACGTGACATATCATGCACTGATCACGTGGCACTCATGCACTGATCACGTGGCTGATCATACTCTGCTCACGTAACTCATGCACACATCACGTGGCTATCATGCACTGCTCACGTGGCTCGTCATGGAATGATCACGTAGCAACCATATACTGGTAACGTGACTGATCATGCAAGATCACGTAAATGATCATGCACTGTTCACGTGACTGATCATGTACTGATCACGTGACTGATCATGCACTGATCACGTGGCTATCATGCTCTGCTCACGTGGCTGATCATGCAACGATCACGTAGCAACCATGTACTGGTCACGTGACTGATCATGCACTGATCACGTAATTGATCCTGCACTGATCACGTGGCTCATCATGCACTGATCACGTGGCTGATCACACATGTATCACGTGACTGATCATGCACTGATCACGTGGCTCTCATGCACTGATCACGTGGCTATCATGCACTGATCACGTGGCTATCATGCACTGATCACGTGGCTGATCATGCACTGATCACGTAGCTACCATGTACTGGTCACGTGACTGATCATGCACTGATCACGTAATTGATCATGCACTGATCATGTGGCTGATCATGCACTGATCACGTGGCTGATCATGCACTGATCACGTAACTGATCATGCACTGATCACGTGACTGATCATGCACTGATCACGTGGCTATCATGCACTGATCACGTGGCTGATCATGCACTGATCACGTGCCTGATCATGCACTGATCACGTGGCTGATCATGCACTGATCACGTGGCTATCATGCACTGATCACGTGGCTGATCATGCCTGATCACGCAGCTACCATGTACTGGTCACATGACTGATCATGCACTGATCACGTGACTGATCATGCAGTGATCACGTGGCTATCATGAACTACTCACGTGGCTGATCATGCAATGATCATGTAGCTACCATGTACAGGTCACGTGAATGATCATACACCCATCAGGTGACTGATCATGCACTGATCACGTGGCTATCATGCACTGATCACGAGACTGATCATGCACTGTTCACGTCTATATCATGCACTGATCACATGACTGCCCGTGCACTGATCACGTGGATGATCATACACTAATCTTGTGACAGATCATGCACTGATCACGTGGCTGATCATGCACTGATACCGTGACTGAGCATGGACTGATCACATGACTATCATGTAGTGATCACGTGACTTAATGGCGCTGATCATGTGACTGATCATGCGCTGATCATGTTTGCTATCATACACTGATCATGTGCCTCTGGAGGCAATAAACAAAGAGCTGAGTAGGCACGAATCAAACAGTCAGCAGGCAATAATCATGGAACTCAGGTGTGAGGAATCATGCTGCTCAGCTGGCAATAATCAAGCAGCTGAACAGGCAGGAATTACGCAGCACAGCTGGCAATTGTCAAGCAGATGACAGGCAGGAATCGTGCAGCTCAGCTGGCAATTGTCAAGCAGATGAGCAGACAGTAATCACGCAGCTCAGCAGGCCCAGATCACGTGACTGAGCATGCACTGTTCACGTGGCTGATCATACACTGATCACGTGATGATCATGCACTGATCACTTGGATATCATGCACTGATCACGTGGCTGATCATACACTGTTCACGTGTCTGACCATGCACTGATCACGTGGCTGATCATACACTGCTCACGTAACTGATCATGCACTGATCACGTGGCTATCATGCACTGATCACGTGGCTGCATGCACTGATCACGTGGCATCTGTTCACGTGGCTGATCATGCACTGATCACGTGGCACCATGCACTGATCACGTGGCTGATCATGCACTGATCACGTAACTGATCATGCACTGATCACGTGGCTATCATGCACTGATCACGTGGCTGATCATGCACTGATCACGTGGCTGCTGTCACGTGACTATCATGCACTGATCACGTGGCATCATGCACTGATCACGTGGCTGATCATCACTGATCACGTAACTCATGCACTCATCACGTGGCTATCATGCACTGCTCACGTGGCTGTCATGGAATGATCACGTAGCAACCATATACTGGTCACGTGACTGATCATGCACTGATCACGTAAATGATCATGCACTGATCACGTGACTGATCATGCACTGATCACGTGACTGATCATGCACTGATCACGTGGCTATCATGCACTGCTCACGTGGCTGATCATGCTGATCACGTAGCAACCATGTACTGGTCACGTGACTGATCATGCACTGATCACGTAATTGATCCTGCACTGATCACGTGGCTCATCATGCACTGATCACGTGGCTGATCACACATGTATCACGTGACTGATCATGCACTGATCACGTGGCTCTCATGCACTGATCACGTGGCTGTCATGCACTGATCACGTGGATATCATGCACTGATCACGTGGCTGATCATGCACTGATCACGTGACTGATCATGCACTGATCACGTGGCTATCATGCACTGATCACGTGGCTATCATGCACTGATCACGTGGCTGATCATGCACTGATCACGTGGCTGATCATGCACTGATCACGTGACTGATCATGCACTGATCACGTAATTGATCATGCACTGATCACGTGGCTGATCATGCACTGATCACGTGGCTGATCATACACTGATCACGTGACTGATCATGCACTGATCACGTGGCTGATCATGCACTGATCACGTGGCTGATCATGCACTGATCACGTGGCTGATCATGCACTGATCACGTGACTGATCATGCACTGATCACGTGACTGATCATGCACTGATCACGTGGCTATCATGCACTGCTCACGTGGCTGATCATGCCATGATCACGCAGCTACCATGTACTGGTCACATGACTGATCATGCACTGATCACGTGACTGATCATGCAGTGATCACGTGGCTATCATGCACTACTCATGTGGCTGATCATGCAATGATCATGTAGCTACCATGTACAGGTCACGTGAATGATCATACACCCATCAGGTGACTGATCATGCACTGATCACGTGGCTATCATGCACTGATCACGAGACTGATCATGCACTGTTCACGTCTATATCATGCACTGATCACATGACTGCCCGTGCACTGATCATGTGGATGATCATACACTAATCTTGTGACAGATCATGCACTGATCACGTGGCTGATCATGCACTGATACCGTGACTGAGCATGGACTGATCACATGACTATCATGTAGTGATCACGTGACTTAATGGCGCTGATCATGTGACTGATCATGCGCTGATCATGTTTGCTATCATACACTGATCATGTGCCTCTGGAGGCAATAAACAAAGAGCTGAGTAGGCACGAATCAAACAGTCAGCAGGCAATAATCATGGAACTCAGGTGTGAGGAATCATGCTGCTCAGCTGGCAATAATCAAGCAGCTGAACAGGCAGGAATTACGCAGCACAGCTGGCAATTGTCAAGCAGATGACAGGCAGGAATCGTGCAGCTCAGCTGGCAATTGTCAAGCAGATGAGCAGACAGTAATCACGCAGCTCAGCAGGCCCAGATCACGTGACTGAGCATGCACTGTTCACGTGGCTGATCATACACTGATCACGTGATGATCATGCACTGATCACTTGGATATCATGCACTGATCACGTGGCTGATCATGCACTGATCACGTAACTGATCATGCACTGATCACGTGGCTATCATGCACTGATCACGTGGCTGAACATGCACTGTTCACGTGGCTGATCACACACCTGTCACGTGACATATCATGCACTGATCACGTGGCTATCATGCACTGATCACGTGGCTGATCATACTCTGCTCACGTAACTCATGCACACATCACGTGGCTATCATGCACTGCTCACGTGGCTCGTCATGGAATGATCACGTAGCAACCATATACTGGTCACGTGACTGATCATGCAAGATCACGTAAATGATCATGCACTGTTCACGTGACTGATCATGTACTGATCACGTGACTGATCATGCACTGATCACGTGGCTATCATGCTCTGCTCACGTGGCTGATCATGCAACGATCACGTAGCAACCATGTACTGGTCACGTGACTGATCATGCACTGATCACGTAATTGATCCTGCACTGATCACGTGGCTCATCATGCACTGATCACGTGGCTGATCACACATGTATCACGTGACTGATCATGCACTGATCACGTGGCTTTCATGCACTGATCACGTGGCTGTCATGCACTGATCACGTGGATATCATGCACTGATCACGTGGCTGATCACACACGTATCACATGACTGATCATGCACTGATCACGTGGCTATCATGCACTGATCACGTGGCTATCATGCACTGATCACGTGGCTGATCATGCAATGATCACGTAGCTACCATGTACTGGTCACGTGACTGATCATGCACTGATCACGTAATTGATCATGCACTGATCACGTGGCTGATCATGCACTGATCACGTGGCTGATCATACACTGATCACACTGATCATGCACTGATCACGTGACTGATCATGCACTGATCACGTGGCTATCATGCACTGATCACGTGGCTGGACATGCACTGATCACGTGCCTGATCATGCACTGATCACGTGGCTGATCATGCACTGATCACGTGACTGATCATGCACTGATCACGTGGCTATCATGCACTGATCACGTGGCTGATCATGCATGATCACGCAGCTACCATGTACTGGTCACATGACTGATCATGCACTGATCACGTGACTGATCATGCACTGATCACGTGGCTATCATGCACTACTCACGTGGCTGATCATGCAATGATCATGTAGCTACCATGTACTGGTCACGTGAATGATCATACACTGATCAGGTGACTGATCATGCACTGATCACGTGGCTATCATGCACTGATCACGTGACTGATCATGCACTGATCACGTCTATATCATGCACTGATCACATGACTGCCCATGCACTGATCACGTGGATGATCATACACTAATCACGTGACAGATCATGCACTGATCACGTGGCTGATCATGCACTGATCACGATGATCATGCACTGATCACGTGGCTATCATGCACTGATCACGTGGCTGATCATACACTGATCATGTCTGACCATGCACTGATCACGTGGCTGATCATGCACTGATCACGTAACTGATCATGCACTGATCACGTGGCTATCATGCACTGATCACGTGGCTGAACATGCACTGTTCACGTGGCTGATCATACACTGTCACGTGACATATCATGCACTGATCACGTGGCACTCATGCACTGATCACGTGGCTGATCATACTCTGCTCACGTAACTCATGCACACATCACGTGGCTATCATGCACTGCTCACGTGGCTCGTCATGGAATGATCACGTAGCAACCATATACTGGTCACGTGACTGATCATGCACTGATCACGTAAATGATCATGCACTGTTCACGTGACTGATCATGTACTGATCACGTGACTGATCATGCACTGATCACGTGGCTATCATGCACTGCTCACGTGGCTGATCATGCACGATCACGTAGCAACCATGTACTGGTCACGTGACTGATCATGCACTGATCACGTAATTGATCATGCACTGATCACGTGGCTCATCATGCACTGATCACGTGGCTGATCACATGTATCACGTGACTGATCATGCACTGATCACGTGGCCTCATGCACTGATCACGTGGCTATCATGCACTGATCACGTGGCTATCATGCACTGATCACGTGGCTGATCATGCACTGATCACGTAGCTACCATGCACTGATCACGTGACTGATCATGCACTGATCACGTAATTGATCATGCACTGATCACGTGGCTGATCATGCACTGATCACGTGGCTGATCATGCACTGATCACGTGACTGATCATGCACTGATCACGTGACTGATCATGCACTGATCACGTGGCTATCATGCACTGATCACGTGGCTGATCATGCACTGATCACGTGTCTGATCATGCACTGATCACGTGGCTATCATGCACTGCTCACGTGGCTGATCATGCCATGATCACGCAGCTACCATGTACTGGTCACATGACTGATCATGCACTGATCACGTGACTGATCATGCAGTGATCACGTGGCTATCATGCACTACTCACGTGGCTGATCATGCAATGATCATGTAGCTACCATGTACAGGTCACGTGAATGATCATACACCCATCAGGTGACTGATCATGCACTGATCACGTGGCTATCATGCACTGATCACGAGACTGATCATGCACTGATCACGTCTATATCATGCACTGATCACATGACTGCCCATGCACTGATCACGTGGATGATCATACACTAATCTTGTGACAGATCATGCACTGATCACGTGGCTGATCATGCACTGATACCGTGACTGAGCATGGACTGATCACATGACTATCATGTAGTGATCACGTGACTTAATGGCACTGATCATGTGACTGATCATGCGCTGATCATGTTTGCTATCATACACTGATCATGTGCCTCTGGAGGCAATAAACAAAGAGCTGAGTAGGCACGAATCAAACAGTCAGCAGGCAATAATCATGGAACTCAGGTGTGAGGAATCATGCTGCTCAGCTGGCAATAATCAAGCAGCTGAACAGGCAGGAATTACGCAGCACAGCTGGCAATTGTCAAGCAGATGACAGGCAGGAATCGTGCAGCTCAGCTGGCAATTGTCAAGCAGATGAGCAGACAGTAATCACGCAGCTCAGCAGGCCCAGATCACGTGACTGAGCATGCACTGTTCACGTGGCTGATCATACACTGATCACGTGTCTGATCATGCACTGATCACGTGGCTGATCATGCACTGATCACGTAACTGATCATGCACTGATCACGTGGCTATCATGCACTGATCACGTGGCTGAACATGCACTGATCACGTGGCTGATCACACACTGTCACGTGACATATCATGCACTGATCACGTGGCACTCATGCACTGATCACGTGGCTGATCATACTCTGCTCACGTAACTCATGCACACATCACGTGGCTATCATGCACTGCTCACGTGGCTCGTCATGGAATGATCACGTAGCAACCATATACTGGTCACGTGACTGATCATGCAAAGATCACGTAAATGATCATGCACTGTTCACGTGACTGATCATGTACTGATCACGTGACTGATCATGCACTGATCACGTGGCTATCAAGCTCTGCTCACGTGGCTGATCATGCAACGATCACGTAGCAACCATGTACTGGTCACGTGACTGATCATGCACTGATCACGTAATTGATCCTGCACTGATCACGTGGCTCATCATGCACTGATCACGTGGCTGATCACACATGTATCACGTGACTGATCATGCACTGATCACGTGGCTCTCATGCACTGATCACGTGGCTGTCATGCACTGATCACGTGGATATCATGCACTGATCACGTGGCTGATCACACGTATCACATGACTGATCATGCACTGATCACGTGGCTATCATGCACTGATCACGTGGCTATCATGCACTGATCACGTGGCTGATCATGCAATGATCACGTAGCTACCATGTACTGGTCACGTGACTGATCATGCACTGATCACGTAATTGATCATGCACTGATCACGTGGCTGATCATGCACTGATCACGTGGCTGATCATGCACTGATCACGTAACTGATCATGCACTGATCACGTGACTGATCATGCACTGATCACGTGGCTATCATGCACTGATCACGTGGCTGACATACACTGATCACGTGCCTGATCATGCACTGATCACGTGGCTGATCATGCACTGATCACGTGACTGATCATGCACTGATCACGTGACTGATCATGCACTGATCACGTGGCTATCATGCACTGATCACGTGGCTGATCATGCATGATCACGCAGCTACCATGCACTGATCACATGACTGATCATGCACTGATCACGTGACTGATCATGCACTGATCACGTGGCTATCATGCACTGATCACGTGGCTGATCATGCATGATCACGCAGCTACCATGCACTGATCACATGACTGATCATGCACTGATACCGTGACTGAGCATGGACTGATCACATGACTATCATGTAGTGATCACGTGACTTAATGGCGCTGATCATGTGACTGATCATGCGCTGATCATGTTTGCTATCATACACTGATCATGTGCCTCTGGAGGGAATAAACAAAGAGCTGAGTAGGCACGAATCAAACAGTCAGCAGGCAATAATCATGGAACTCAGGTGTGAGGAATCATGCTGCTCAGCTGGCAATAATCAAGCAGCTGAGCAGGCAGGAATTACGCAGCACAGCTGGCAATTGTCAAGCAGATGACAGGCAGGAATCGTGCAGCTCAGCTGGCAATTGTCAAGCAGATGAGCAGACAGTAATCACGCAGCTCAGCAGGCCCAGATCACGTGACTGAGCATGCACTGTTCACGTGGCTGATCATGCACTGATCACGTGACTGATCATGCACTGATCACGTGGCTATCATGCACTGATCACGTGGCTGATCATGCACTGATCACGTGCTGACCATGCACTGATCACGTGGCTGATCATGCACTGATCACGTAACTGATCATGCACTGATCACGTGGCTGATCATGCACTGATCACGTGGCTGATCACACATGTATCACGTGACTGATCATGCACTGATCACGTGGCTCTCATGCACTGATCACGTGGCTGATCATGCACTGATCACGTGGCTATCATGCACTGATCACGTGGCTGATCACACACGTATCACATGACTGATCATGCACTGATCACGTGGCTGATCATGCACTGATCACGTGGCTATCATGCACTGATCACGTGGCTGATCATGCACTGATCACGTAGCTACCATGTACTGGTCACGTGACTGATCATGCACTGATCACGTAATTGATCATGCACTGATCACGTGGCTGATCATGCACTGATCACGTGGCTGATCATGCACTGATCACGTGGCTATCATGCACTGATCACGTGGCTGGACATGCACTGATCACGTGCCTGGTCATGCACTGATCACGTGGCTGATCATGCACTGATCACGTGACTGATCATGCACTGATCACGTGTCTGATCATGCACTGATCACGTGACTGATCATGCACTGATCTCGTGCGTGGCTATCATGCACTGCTCACGTGGCTGATCATGCCATGATCACGCAGCTACCATGTACTGGTCACATGACTGATCATGCACTGATCACGTGACTGATCATGCAGTGATCACGTGGCTATCATGAACTACTCACGTGGCTGATCATGCAATGATCATGTAGCTACCATGTACAGGTCACGTGAATGATCATACACCCATCAGGTGACTGATCATGCACTGATCACGTGGCTATCATGCACGGATCACGAGACTGATCATGCACTGTTCACGTCTATATCATGCACTGATCACATGACTGCCCATGCACTGATCACGTGGATGATCATACACTAATCTTGTGACAGATCATGCACTGATCACGTGGCTATTCATGCACTGATACCGTGACTGAGCATGGACTGATCACATGACTATCAGGTAGTGATCACGTGACTTAATGGCGCTGATCATGTGACTGATCATGCGCTGATCATGTTTGCTATCATACACTGATCATGTGCCTCTGGAGGCAATAAACAAAGAGCTGAGTAGGCACGAATCAAACAGTCAGCAGGAAATAATCATGGAACACAGGTGTGAGGAATCATGCTGCTCAGCTGGCAATAATCAAGCAGCTGAGCAGGCAGGAATTACGCAGCACAGCTGGCAATTGTCAAGCAGATGACAGGCAGGAATCGTGCAGCTCAGCTGGCAATTGTCAAGCAGATGAGCAGACAGTAATCACGCAGCTCAGCAGGCCCAGATCACGTGACTGAGCATGCACTGTTCACGTGTCTGATCATGTACTGATCACGTGACTGATCATGCACTGACCACGTGACTATCATGCTCTGCTCACCTGGCTGATCATGCAACGATCACGTCGCAACCATGTACTGGTCACGTGACTGATCATGCACTGATCACGTAATTGATCCTGCACTGATCACGTGGCTCATCATGCACTGATCACGTGGCTGATCACACATGTGTCACGTGACTGATCATGCACTGATCCCGTGGCTCTCATGCACTGATCACGTGGCTGTCATGCACTGATCACGTGGATATCATGCACTGATCATGTGGCTGATCACACACGTATCACATGACTGATCATGCACTGATCACGTGGCTATCATGCACTGATCACGTGGCTTATCAGGCAATGATCACGTAGCTACCATGTACTGGTCACGTAACTGATCATGCACTGAGCTCGTAATTGATCATGCACTGATCATGTGGCTGATCATGCACTGATCACGTGGCTGATCATACACTGATCACATAACTGATCATGCACTGATCACGTGGCTCATCATGCACTGATCACGTGGCTGATCATGCACTGATCACGTGGCTATCATGCGCTGCTCACGTGGCTGATCATGCCATGATCACGCAGCTACCATGTACTGGTCACATGACTGATCATGCACTGATCACGTGACTGATCATGCAGTGATCACGTGGCTATCATGAACTACTCACGTGGCTGATCATGCAATGATCATGTAGCTACCATGTACAGGTCACGTGAATGATCATACACCCATCAGGTGACTGATCATGCACTGATCACGTGGCTATCATGCACGGATCACGAGACTGATCATGCACTGTTCACGTCTATATCATGCACTGATCACATGACTGCCCGTGCACTGATCACGTGGATGATCATACACTAATCTTGTGACAGATCATGCACTGATCACGTGGCTGATCATGCACTGATACCGTGACTGAGCATGGACTGATCACATGACTATCATGTAGTGATCACGTGACTTAATGGCGCTGATCATGTGACTGATCATGCGCTGATCATGTTTGCTATCATACACTGATCATGTGCCTCTGGAGGGAATAAACAAAGAGCTGAGTAGGCACGAATCAAACAGTCAGCAGGCAATAATCATGGAACTCAGGTGTGAGGAATCATGCTGCTCAGCTGGCAATAATCAAGCAGCTGAGCAGGCAGGAATTACGCAGCACAGCTGGCAATTGTCAAGCAGATGACAGGCAGGAATCGTGCAGCTCAGCTGGCAATTGTCAAGCAGATGAGCAGACAGTAATCACGCAGCTCAGCAGGCCCAGATCACGTGACTGAGCATGCACTGTTCACGTGGCTGATCATGCACTGATCACGTGACTGATCATGCACTGACCACGTGGCTATCATGCTCTGCTCACGTGGCTGATCATGCACCGATCACGTCGCAACCATGTACTGGTCACGTGACTGATCATGCACTGATTACGTAATTGATCCTGCACTGATCACGTGGCTCATCATGCACTGATCACGTGGCTGATCACACATGTATCAGGTGACTGATCATGCACTGATCACGTGGCTCTCATGCACTGATCACGTGGCTGATCATGCACTGATCACGTGGATATCATGCACTGATCATGTGGCTGATCACACACGTATCACATGACTGATCATGCACTGATCACGTGGCTATCATGCACTGATCACGTGGCTATCATGCACTGATCACGTGGCTTATCAGGCAATGATCACGTAGCTACCTTGTACTGGTCACGTAACTGATCATGCACTGAGCACGTAATTGATCATGCACTGATCATGTGGCTGATCATGCACTGATCACGTGGCTGATCATGCACTGATCACGTGGCTATCATGCACTGATCACTTGGCTGGACATGCACTGATCACGTGCCTGGTCATGCACTGATCACGTGGCTGATCATGCACTGATCACGTGACTGATCATGCACTGATCTCGTGTCTGATCATGCACTGATCACGTGACTGATCATGCACTGATCTCGTGCGTGGCTATCATGCACTGCTCACGTGGCTGATCATGCCATGATCACGCAGCTACCATGTACTGGTCACATGACTGATCATGCACTGATCACGTGACTGATCATGCAGTGATCACGTGGCTATCATGAACTACTCACGTGGCTGATCATGCAATGATCATGTAGCTACCATGTACAGGTCACGTGAATGATCATACACCCATCAGGTGACTGATCATGCACTGATCACGTGGCTATCATGCACGGATCACGAGACTGATCATGCACTGTTCACGTCTATATCATGCACTGATCACATGACTGCCCATGCACTGATCACGTGGATGATCATACACTAATCTTGTGACAGATCATGCACTGATCACGTGGCTAATCATGCACTGATACCGTGACTGAGCATGGACTGATCACATGACTATCAGGTAGTGATCACGTGACTTAATGGCGCTGATCATGTGACTGATCATGCGCTGATCATGTTTGCTATCATACACTGATCATGTGCCTCTGGAGGCAATAAACAAAGAGCTGAGTAGGCACGAATCAAACAGTCAGCAGGAAATAATCATGGAACACAGGTGTGAGGAATCATGCTGCTCAGCTGGCAATAATCAAGCAGCTGAGCAGGCAGGAATTATGCAGCACAGCTGGCAATTGTCAAGCAGATGACAGGCAGGAATCGTGCAGCTCAGCTGGCAATTGTCAAGCAGATGAGCAGACAGTAATCACACAGCTCAGCAGGCCCAGATCACGTGACTGAGCATGCACTGTTCACGTGTCTGATCATGTACTGATCACGTGACTGATCATGCACTGACCACGTGACTATCATGCTCTGCTCACCTGGTTGATCATGCAACGATCACGTCGCAACCATGCACTGGTCACGTGACTGATCATGCACTGATCACGTAACTGATCATGCACTGATCACGTGGCTCATCATGCACTGATCACGTGGCTGATCACACATGTGTCACGTGACTGATCATGCACTGATCCCGTGGCTCTCATGCACTGATCACGTGGCTGTCATGCACTGATCACGTGGATATCATGCACTGATCATGTGGCTGATCACACACGTATCACATGACTGATCATGCACTGATCACGTGGCTATCATGCACTGATCACGTGGCTTATCAGGCAATGATCACGTAGCTACCATGTACTGGTCACGTAACTGATCATGCACTGAGCTCGTAATTGATCATGCACTGATCATGTGGCTGATCATGCACTGATCACGTGGCTGATCATGCACTGATCACATAACTGATCATGCACTGATCACGTGGCTCATCATGCACTGATCACGTGGCTGATCATGCACTGATCACGTGGCTATCATGCGCTGCTCACGTGGCTGATCATGCCATGATCACGCAGCTACCATGTACTGGTCACATGACTGATCATGCACTGATCACGTGACTGATCATGCACTGATCACGTGGCTATCATGAACTACTCACGTGGCTGATCATGCAATGATCATGTAGCTACCATGTACAGGTCACGTGAATGATCATACACCCATCAGGTGACTGATCATGCACTGATCACGTGGCTATCATGCACGGATAACGAGACTGATCATGCACTGTTCACGTCTATATCATGCACTGATCACATGACTGCCCGTGCACTGATCACGTGGATGATCATACACTAATCTTGTGACAGATCATGCACTGATCACGTGGCTGATCATGCACTGATACCGTGACTGAGCATGGACTGATCACATGACTATCATGTAGTGATCACGTGACTTAATGGCGCTGATCATGTGACTGATCATGCGCTGATCATGTTTGCTATCATACACTGATCATGTGCCTCTGGAGGCAATAAACAAAGAGCTGAGTAGGCGCGAATCAAACAGTCAGCAGGCAATAATCATGGAACTCAGGTGTGAGGAATCATGCTGCTCAGCTGGCAATAATCAAGCAGCTGAGCAGGCAGGAATTACGCAGCACAGCTGGCAATTATCAAGCAGATGACATGCAGGAATCGTGCAGCTCAGCTGGCAATTGTCAAGCAGATGAGCAGACAGTAATCACGCAGCTCAGCAGGCCCAGATCACGTGACTGAGCATGCACTGTTCACGTGGCTGATCATACACTGATCACGTGATGATCATGCACTGATCACTTGGATATCATGCACTGATCACGTGGCTGATCATACACTGTTCACGTGTCTGACCATGCACTGATCACGTGGCTGATCATACACTGCTCACGTAACTGATCATGCACTGATCACGTGGCTATCATGCACTGATCACGTGGCTGAACATGCACTGTTCACGTGGCTGATCACACACCTGTCACGTGACATATCATGCACTGATCACGTGGCACTCATGCACTGATCACGTGGCTGATCATACTCTGCTCACGTAACTCATGCACACATCACGTGGCTATCATGCACTGCTCACGTGGCTCGTCATGGAATGATCACGTAGCAACCATATACTGGTAACGTGACTGATCATGCACTGATCACGTAAATGATCATGCACTGTTCACGTGACTGATCATGTACTGATCACGTGACTGATCATGCACTGATCACGTGGCTATCATGCTCTGCTCACGTGGCTGATCATGCAACGATCACGTAGCAACCATGTACTGGTCACGTGACTGATCATGCACTGATCACGTAATTGATCCTGCACTGATCACGTGGCTCATCATGCACTGATCACGTGGCTGATCACACATGTATCACGTGACTGATCATGCACTGATCACGTGGCTCATCATGCACTGATCACGTGGCTGATCATGCACTGATCACGTGGTTATCATGCACCGATCACGTGACTGGTCATGCACTGATCACGTCTATATCATGCACTGATCACATGACTGCCCGTGCACTGATCACGTGGATGATCATACACTAATCTTGTGACAGATCATGCACTGATCACGTGGCTGATCATGCACTGATACCGTGACTGAGCATGGACTGATCACATGACTATCATGTAGTGATCACGTGACTTAATGGCGCTGATCATGTGACTGATCATGCGCTGATCATGTTTGCTATCATACACTGATCATGTGCCTCTGGAGGCAATAAACAAAGAGCTGAGTAGGCACGAATCAAACAGTCAGCAGGCAATAATCATGGAACTCAGGTGTGAGGAATCATGCTGCTCAGCTGGCAATAATCAAGCAGCTGAGCAGGCAGGAATCGTGCAGCTCAGCTGGCAATTGTCAAGCAGATGAGCAGACAGTAATCACGCAGCTCAACATGCCCAGATCACGTGACTGAGCATGCACTGTTCACGTGGCTGTTCATACACTGATCACGTGATGATCATGTACTGATCACTTGGATATCATGCACTGATCACGTGGCTGATCATACACTGTTCACGTGTCTGACCATGCACTGATCACGTGGCTGATCATACACTGCTCACGTAACTGATCATGCACTGATCACGTGGCTATCATGCACTGATCACGTGGCTGAACATGCACTGTTCACGTGGCTGATCACACACCTGTCACGTGACATATCATGCACTGATCACGTGGCACTCATGCACTGATCACGTGGCTGATCATACTCTGCTCACGTAACTCATGCACACATCACGTGGCTATCATGCACTGCTCACGTGGCTCGTCATGGAATGATCACGTAGCAACCATATACTGGTAACGTGACTGATCATGCAAAGATCACGTAAATGATCATGCACTGTTCACGTGACTGATCATGTACTGATCACGTGACTGATCATGCACTGACCACGTGGCTATCATGCTCTGCTCACCTGGCTGATCATGCAACGATCACGTCGCAACCATGTACTGGTCACGTGACTGATCATGCACTGATCACGTAATTGATCCTGCACTGATCACGTGGCTCATCATGCACTGATCACGTGGCTGATCACACATGTATCACGTGACTGATCATGCACTGATCCCGTGGCTCTCATGCACTGATCACGTGGCTGTCATGCACTGATCACGTGGATATCATGCACTGATCATGTGGCTGATCACACACGTATCACATGACTGATCATGCACTGATCACGTGGCTATCATGCACTGATCACGTGGCTTATCAGGCAATGATCACGTAGCTACCTTGTACTGGTCACGTGACTGATCATGCACTGAGCACGTAATTGATCATGCACTGATCATGTGGCTGATCATGCACTGATCACGTGGCTGATCATGCACTGATCACGTGGCTGATCATGCACTGATCACTTGGCTGGACATACACTGATCACGTGCCTGGTCATGCACTGATCACGTGGCTGATCATGCACTGATCACGTGACTGATCATGCACTGATCACGTGTCTGATCATGCACTGATCACGTGACTGATCATGCACTGATCTCGTGCGTGGCTATCATGCACTGCTCACGTGGCTGATCATGCCATGATCACGCAGCTACCATGTACTGGTCACATGACTGATCATGCACTGATCACGTGACTGATCATGCTGTGATCACGTGGCTATCATGAACTACTCACGTGGCTGATCATGCAATGATCATGTAGCTACCATGTACAGGTCACGTGAATGATCATACACCCATCAGGTGACTGATCATGCACTGATCACGTGGCTATCATGCACGGATCACGAGACTGATCATGCACTGTTCACGTCTATATCATGCACTGATCACATGACTGCCCATGCACTGATCACGTGGATGATCATACACTAATCTTGTGACAGATCATGCACTGATCATGTGGCTGATCATGCACTGATACCGTGACTGAGCATGGACTGATCACATGACTATCATGTAGTGATCACGTGACTTAATGGCGCTGATCATGTGACTGATCATGCGCTGATCATGTTTGCTATCATACACTGATCATGTGCCTCTGGAGGCAATAAACAAAGAGCTGAGTAGGCACGAATCAAACAGTCAGCAGGCAATAATCATGGAACACAGGTGTGAGGAATCATGTTGCTCAGCTGGCAATAATCAAGCAGCTGAGCAGGCAGGAATTATGCAGCACAGCTGGCAATTGTCAAGCAGATGACAGGCAGGAATCGTGCAGCTCAGCTGGCAATTGTCAAGCAGATGAGCAGACAGTAATCACGCAGCTCAGAAGGCCCAGATCACGTGACTGAGCATGCACTGTTCACGTGTCTGATCATGTACTGATCACGTGACTGATCATGCACTGATCACGTGGCTATCATGCTCTGCTCACCTGGCTGATCATGCAACGATCACGTCGCAACCATGTACTGGTCACGTGACTGATCATGCACTGATCACGTAATTGATCATGCACTGATCACGTGGCTCATCATGCACTGATCACGTGGCTGATCACACATGTGTCACGTGACTGATCATGCACTGATCCCGTGGCTCTCATGCACTGATCACGTGGCTGATCATGCACTGATCACGTGGATATCATGCACTGATCATGTGGCTGATCACACACGTATCACATGACTGATCATGCACTGATCACGTGGCTATCATGCACTGATCACGTGGCTTATCATGCAATGATCACGTAGCTACCATGTACTGGTCACGTAACTGATCATGCACTGAGCTCGTAATTGATCATGCACTGATCACGTGGCTGATCATGCACTGATCACGTGGCTGATCATGCACTGATCACATAACTGATCATGCACTGATCACGTGGCTCATCATGCACTGATCACGTGGCTGATCATGCACTGATCACGTGGCTATCATGCACTGCTCACGTGGCTGATCATGCCATGATCACGCAGCTACCATGTACTGGTCACATGACTGATCATGCACTGATCACGTGACTGATCATGCAGTGATCACGTGGCTATCATGAACTACTCACGTGGCTGATCATGCAATGATCATGTAGCTACCATGTACAGGTCACGTGAATGATCATACACCCATCAGTTGACTGATCATGCACTGATCACGTGGCTATCATGCACTGATCACGAGACTGATCATGCACTGTTCACGTCTATATCATGCACTGATCACATGACTGCCCGTGCACTGATCACGTGGATGATCATACACTAATCTTGTGACAGATCATGCACTGATCACGTGGCTGATCATGCACTGATACCGTGACTGAGCATGGACTGATCACATGACTATCATGTAGTGATCACGTGACTTAATGGCGCTGATCATGTGACTGATCATGCGCTGATCATGTTTGCTATCATACACTGATCATGTGCCTCTGGAGGCAATAAACAAAGAGCTGAGTAGGCACGAATCAAACAGTCAGCAGGCAATAATCATGGAACTCAGGTGTGAGGAATCATGCTGCTCAGCTGGCAATAATCAAGCAGCTGAGCAGGCAGGAATTACGCAGCACAGCTGGCAATTGTCAAGCAGATGACAGGCAGGAATCGTGCAGCTCAGCTGGCAATTGTCAAGCAGATGAGCAGACAGTAATCACGCAGCTCAGCAGGCCCAGATCACGTGACTGAGCATGCACTGTTCACGTGGCTGATCATACACTGATCACGTGATGATCATGCACTGATCACTTGGATATCATGCACTGATCACGTGGCTGATCATACACTGTTCACGTGTCTGACCATGCACTGATCACGTGGCTGATCATACACTGCTCACGTAACTGATCATGCACTGATCACGTGGCTATCATGCACTGATCACGTGGCTGAACATGCACTGTTCACGTGGCTGATCACACACCTGTCACGTGACATATCATGCACTGATCACGTGGCACTCATGCACTGATCACGTGGCTGATCATACTCTGCTCACGTAACTCATGCACACATCACGTGGCTATCATGCACTGCTCACGTGGCTCGTCATGGAATGATCACGTAGCAACCATATACTGGTCACGTGACTGATCATGCAAAGATCACGTAAATGATCATGCACTGTTCACGTGACTGATCATGTACTGATCACGTGACTGATCATGCACTGACCACGTGGCTATCATGCTCTGCTCACGTGGCTGATCATGCAACGATCACGTAGCAACCATGTACTGGTCACGTGACTGATCATGCACTGATCACGTAATTGATCCTGCACTGATCACGTGGCTCATCATGCACTGATCACGTGGCTGATCACACATGTATCACGTGACTGATCATGCACTGATCCCGTGGCTCTCATGCACTGATCACGTGGCTGATCATGCACTGATCACGTGGTTATCATGCACCGATCACGTGACTGGTCATGCACTGTTCACGTCTATATCATGCACTGATCACATGACTGCCCGTGCACTGATCACGTGGATGATCATACACTAATCTTGTGACAGATCATGCACTGATCACGTGGCTGATCATGCACTGATACCGTGACTGAGCATGGACTGATCACATGACTATCATGTAGTGATCACGTGACTTAATGGCGCTGATCATGTGACTGATCATGCGCTGATCATGTTTGCTATCATACACTGATCATGTGCCTCTGGAGGCAATAAACAAAGAGCTGAGTAGGCACGAATCAAACAGTCAGCAGGCAATAATCATGGAACTCAGGTGTGAGGAATCATGCTGCTCAGCTGGCAATAATCAAGCAGCTGAGCAGGCAGGAATCGTGCAGCTCAGCTGGCAATTGTCAAGCAGATGAGCAGACAGTAATCACGCAGCTCAACAGGCCCAGATCACGTGACTGAGCATGCACTGTTCACGTGGCTGATCATACACTGATCACGTGATGATCATGTACTGATCACTTGGATATCATGCACTGATCACGTGGCTGATCATACACTGTTCACGTGTCTGACCATGCACTGATCACGTGGCTGATCATACAATGCTCACGTAACTGATCATGCACTGATCACGTGGCTATCATGCACTGATCACGTGGCTGAACATGCACTGTTCACGTGGCTGATCACACACTGTCACGTGACATATCATGCACTGATCACGTGGCACTCATGCACTGATCACGTGGCTGATCATACTCTGCTCACGTAACTCATGCACACATCACGTGGCTATCATGCACTGCTCACGTGGCTGTCATGGAATGATCACGTAGCAACCATATACTGGTCACGTGACTGATCATGCACTGATCACGTAAATGATCATGCACTGATCACGTGACTGATCATGCACTGATCACGTGACTGATCATGCACTGATCACGTGGCTATCATGCACTGCTCACGTGGCTGATCATGCACGATCACGTAGCAACCATGTACTGGTCACGTGACTGATCATGCACTGATCACGTAATTGATCATGCACTGATCACGTGGCTCATCATGCACTGATCACGTGGCTGATCACACATGTATCACGTGACTGATCATGCACTGATCACGTGGCTCTCATGCACTGATCACGTGGCTGATCATGCACTGATCACGTGGCTATCATGCACTGATCACGTGACTGATCATGCACTGATCACGTCTATATCATGCACTGATCACATGACTGCCCATGCACTGATCACGTGGATGATCATACACTGATCTTGTGACAGATCATGCACTGATCACGTGGCTGATCATGCACTGATACCGTGACTGAGCATGGACTGATCACATGACTATCATGTAGTGATCACGTGACTTAATGGCGCTGATCATGTGACTTATCATGCACTGATCATGTTTGCTATCATACACTGATCATGTGCCTCTGGAGGCAATAAACAAAGAGCTGAGTAGGCACGAATCAAACAGTCAGCAGGCAATAATCATGGAACTCAGGTGTGAGGAATCATGCTGCTCAGCTGGCAATAATCAAGCAGCTGAGCAGGCAGGAATTACGCAGCACAGCTGGCAATTGTCAAGCAGATGACAGGCAGGAATCGTGCAGCTCAGCTGGCAATTGTCAAGCAGATGAGCAGACAGTAATCACGCAGCTCAGCAGGCCCAGATCACGTGACTGAGCATGCACTGTTCACGTGGCTGATCATGCACTGATCACGTGACTGATCATGCACTGATCACGTGGCTATCATGCACTGATCACGTGGCTGATCATGCACTGATCACGTGCTGACCATGCACTGATCACGTGACTGATCATGCACTGATCACGTAACTGATCATGCACTGATCACGTGGCTGATCATGCACTGATCACGTGGCTGATCACACACTGATCACGTGACTGATCATGCACTGATCACGTGGCTATCATGCACTGATCACGTGGCTGTCATGCACTGATCACGTGGCTATCATGCACTGATCACGTGGCTGATCACACACTATCACATGACTGATCATGCACTGATCACGTGGCTGATCATGCACTGATCACGTGGCTATCATGCACTGATCACGTGGCTGATCATGCAATGATCACGTAGCTACCTTGTACTGGTCACGTAACTGATCATGCACTGATCACGTAATTGATCATGCACTGATCACGTGGCTGATCATGCACTGATCACGTGGCTGATCATGCACTGATCACGTGGCTATCATGCACTGATCACGTGGCTGATCATGCACTGATCACGTGGCTGATCATGCACTGATCACGTGGCTGATCATGCACTGATCACGTGGCTGATCATGCACTGATCACGTGACTGATCATGCACTGATCACGTGACTGATCATGCACTGATCACGTGGCTATCATGCACTACTCACGTGGCTGATCATGCAATGATCATGTAGCTACCATGTACAGGTCACGTGAATGATCATACACCCATCAGGTGACTGATCATGCACTGATCACGTGGCTATCATGCACTGATCACGAGACTGATCATGCACTGATCACGTCTATATCATGCACTGATCACATGACTGCCCATGCACTGATCACGTGGATGATCATACACTAATCATGTGACAGATCATGCACTGATCACGTGGCTGATCATGCACTGATACCGTGACTGAGCATGGACTGATCACATGACTATCATGTAGTGATCACGTGACTTAATGGCGCTGATCATGTGACTGATCATGCACTGATCATGTTTGCTATCATACACTGATCATGTGCCTCTGGAGGCAATAAACAAAGAGCTGAGTAGGCACGAATCAAACAGTCAGCAGGCAATAATCATGGAACTCAGGTGTGAGGAATCATGCTGCTCAGCTGGCAATAATCAAGCAGCTGAGCAGGCAGGAATTACGCAGCACAGCTGGCAATTGTCAAGCAGATGACAGGCAGGAATCGTGCAGCTCAGCTGGCAATTGTCAAGCAGATGAGCAGACAGTAATCACGCAGCTCAGCAGGCCCAGATCACGTGACTGAGCATGCACTGTTCACGTGGCTGATCATACACTGATCACGTGACTGATCATGCACTGATCACGTGGCTATCATGCACTGATCACGTGGCTGATCATGCACTGATCACGTGCTGACCATGCACTGATCACGTGACTGATCATGCACTGATCACGTAACTGATCATGCACTGATCACGTGGCTATCATGCACTGATCACGTGGCTGATCACACATGTGTCACGTGACTGATCATGCACTGATCACGTGGCTATCATGCACTGATCACGTGGCTGTCATGCACTGATCACGTGGCTATCATGCACTGATCACGTGGCTGATCACACACTATCACATGACTGATCATGCACTGATCACGTGGCTATCATGCACTGATCACGTGGCTATCATGCACTGATCACGTGGCTGATCATGCACTGATCACGTAGCTACCATGTACTGGTCACGTGACTGATCATGCACTGATCACGTAATTGATCATGCACTGATCACGTGGCTGATCATGCACTGATCACGTGGCTGATCATGCACTGATCACGTAACTGATCATGCACTGATCACGTGACTGATCATGCACTGATCACGTGGCTATCATGCACTGATCACTTGGCTGACATGCACTGATCACGTGCCTGGTCATGCACTGATCACGTGGCTGATCATGCACTGATCACGTGACTGATCATGCACTGATCACGTGTCTGATCATGCACTGATCACGTGGCTATCATGCACTGCTCACGTGGCTGATCATGCCATGATCACGCAGCTACCATGTACTGGTCACATGACTGATCATGCACTGATCACGTGACTGATCATGCAGTGATCACGTGGCTATCATGCACTACTCACGTGGCTGATCATGCAATGATCATGTAGCTACCATGTACAGGTCACGTGAATGATCATACACCCATCAGGTGACTGATCATGCACTGATCACGTGGCTATCATGCACTGATCACGAGACTGATCATGCACTGATCACGTCTATATCATGCACTGATCACATGACTGCCCATGCACTGATCACGTGGATGATCATACACTAATCATGTGACAGATCATGCACTGATCACGTGGCTGATCATGCACTGATACCGTGACTGAGCATGGACTGATCACATGACTATCATGTAGTGATCACGTGACTTAATGGCGCTGATCATGTGACTGATCATGCGCTGATCATGTTTGCTATCATACACTGATCATGTGCCTCTGGAGGCAATAAACAAAGAGCTGAGTAGGCACGAATCAAACAGTCAGCAGGCAATAATCATGGAACTCAGGTGTGAGGAATCATGCTGCTCAGCTGGCAATAATCAAGCAGCTGAGCAGGCAGGAATCGTGCAGCTCAGCTGGCAATTGTCAAGCAGATGAGCAGACAGTAATCACGCAGCTCAGCAGGCCCAGATCACGTGACTGAGCATGCACTGTTCACGTGGCTGATCATACACTGATCACGTGATGATCATGCACTGATCACTTGGATATCATGCACTGATCACGTGGCTGATCATACACTGTTCACGTGTCTGACCATGCACTGATCACGTGGCTGATCATACACTGCTCACGTAACTGATCATGCACTGATCACGTGGCTATCATGCACTGATCACGTGGCTGAACATGCACTGTTCACGTGGCTGATCACACACCTGTCACGTGACATATCATGCACTGATCACGTGGCACTCATGCACTGATCACGTGGCTGATCATACTCTGCTCACGTAACTCATGCACACATCACGTGGCTATCATGCACTGCTCACGTGGCTCGTCATGGAATGATCACGTAGCAACCATATACTGGTCACGTGACTGATCATGCAAGATCACGTAAATGATCATGCACTGTTCACGTGACTGATCATGTACTGATCACGTGACTGATCATGCACTGATCACGTGGCTATCATGCTCTGCTCACGTGGCTGATCATGCAACAATCACGTAGCAACCATGTACTGGTCACGTAACTGATCATGCACTGATCACGTAATTGATCCTGCACTGATCACGTGGCTCATCATGCACTGATCACGTGGCTGATCACACATGTATCACGTGACTGATCATGCACTGATCACGTGGCTTCATGCACTGATCACGTGGCTATCATGCACTGATCACGTGGCTATCATGCACTGATCACGTGGCTGATCATGCACTGATCACGTAGCTACCATGCACTGATCACGTGACTGATCATGCACTGATCACGTAATTGATCATGCACTGATCATGTGGCTGATCATGCACTGATCACGTGGCTGATCATGCACTGATCACGTAACTGATCATGCACTGATCACGTGACTGATCATGCACTGATCACGTGGCTATCATGCACTGATCACGTGGCTGGACATGCACTGATCACGTGCCTGATCATGCACTGATCACGTGGCTGATCATGCACTGATCACGTGGCTATCATGCACTGATCACGTGGCTGATCATGCATGATCACGCAGCTACCATGTACTGGTCACATGACTGATCATGCACTGATCACGTGACTGATCATGCAGTGATCACGTGGCTATCATGCACTACTCACGTGGCTGATCATGCAATGATCATGTAGCTACCATGTACAGGTCACGTGAATGATCATACACCCATCAGGTGACTGATCATGCACTGATCACGTGGCTATCATGCACTGATCACGAGACTGATCATGCACTGATCACGTCTATATCATGCACTGATCACATGACTGCCCATGCACTGATCACGTGGATGATCATACACTAATCTTGTGACAGATCATGCACTGATCACGTGGCTGATCATGCACTGATACCGTGACTGAGCATGGACTGATCACATGACTATCATGTAGTGATCACGTGACTTAATGGCACTGATCATGTGACTGATCATGCGCTGATCATGTTTGCTATCATACACTGATCATGTGCCTCTGGAGGCAATAAACAAAGAGCTGAGTAGGCACGAATCAAACAGTCAGCAGGCAATAATCATGGAACTCAGGTGTGAGGAATCATGCTGCTCAGCTGGCAATAATCAAGCAGCTGAGCAGGCAGGAATTACGCAGCACAGCTGGCAATTGTCAAGCAGATGACAGGCAGGAATCGTGCAGCTCAGCTGGCAATTGTCAAGCAGATGAGCAGACAGTAATCACGCAGCTCAGCAGGCCCAGATCACGTGACTGAGCATGCACTGTTCACGTGGCTGATCATACACTGATCACGTGATGATCATGCACTGATCACTTGGATATCATGCACTGATCACGTGGCTGATCATACACTGTTCACGTTTCTGACCATGCACTGATCACGTGGCTGATCATACACTGCTCACGTAACTGATAATGCACTGATCACGTGGCTATCATGCACTGATCACGTGGCTGATCATGCACTGATCACGTGGCTGATCATGCACTGATCACGTGGCTGATCATGCACTGATCACGTGGCTACCATGCACTGATCACGTGGCTGATCATGCACTGATCACGTAACTGATCATGCACTGATCACGTGGCTATCATGCACTGATCACGTGGCTGATCATGCACTGATCACGTGGCTGATCACACACTGTCACGTGACATATCATGCACTGATCACGTGGCACTCATGCACTGATCACGTGGCTGATCATGCACTGATCACGTGACTCATGCACACATCACGTGGCTATCATGCACTGCTCACGTGGCTGATCATGCAATGATCACGTAGCAACCATATACTGGTCACGTGACTGATCATGCACTGATCACGTAAATGATCATGCACTGATCACGTGACTGATCATGCACTGATCACGTGACTGATCATGCACTGATCACGTGGCTATCATGCACTGATCACGTGGCTGATCATGCACTGATCACGTAGCTACCATGTACTGATCACGTGACTGATCATGCACTGATCACGTAATTGATCATGCACTGATCACGTGGCTGATCATGCACTGATCACGTGGCTGATCACACATGATCACGTGACTGATCATGCACTGATCACGTGGCTCTCATGCACTGATCACGTGGCTGATCATGCACTGATCACGTGGCTATCATGCACTGATCACGTGGCTGATCATGCACTGATCACGTAGCTACCATGCACTGATCACGTGACTGATCATGCACTGATCACGTAATTGATCATGCACTGATCACGTGGCTGATCATGCACTGATCACGTGGCTGATCATGCACTGATCACGTAACTGATCATGCACTGATCACGTGACTGATCATGCACTGATCACGTGGCTATCATGCACTGATCACGTGGCTGATCATGCACTGATCACGTGGCTGATCATGCACTGATCACGTGGCTGATCATGCACTGATCACGTGACTGATCATGCACTGATCACGTGGCTGATCATGCACTGATCACGTGACTGATCATGCACTGATCACGTGACTGATCATGCACTGATCACGTGGCTATCATGCACTGCTCACGTGGCTGATCATGCCTTGATCACGCAGCTACCATGTACTGGTCACATGACTGATCATGCACTGATCACGTGACTGATCATGCAGTGATCACGTGGCTATCATGCACTACTCACGTGGCTGATCATGCAATGATCATGTAGCTACCATGTACAGGTCACGTGAATGATCATACACCCATCAGGTGACTGATCATGCACTGATCACGTGGCTATCATGCACTGATCACGAGACTGATCATGCACTGATCACGTCTATATCATGCACTGATCACATGACTGCCCATGCACTGATCACGTGGATGATCATACACTAATCTTGTGACAGATCATGCACTGATCACGTGGCTGATCATGCACTGATACCGTGACTGAGCATGGACTGATCACATGACTATCATGTAGTGATCACGTGACTTAATGGCGCTGATCATGTGACTGATCATGCGCTGATCATGTTTGCTATCATACACTGATCATGTGCCTCTGGAGGCAATAAACAAAGAGCTGAGTAGGCACGAATCAAACAGTCAGCAGGCAATAATCATGGAACTCAGGTGTGAGGAATCATGCTGCTCAGCTGGCAATAATCAAGCAGCTGAGCAGGCAGGAATTACGCAGCACAGCTGGCAATTGTCAAGCAGATGACAGGCAGGAATCGTGCAGCTCAGCTGGCAATTGTCAAGCAGATGAGCAGACAGTAATCACGCAGCTCAGCAGGCCCAGATCACGTGACTGAGCATGCACTGTTCACGTTGCTGATCATACACTGATCACGTGATGATCATGCACTGATCACTTGGATATCATGCACTGATCACGTGGCTGATCATACACTGATCACGTAACTGATCATGCACTGATCACGTGGCTATCATGCACTGATCACGTGGCTGAACATGCACTGTTCACGTGGCTGATCACACACTGTCACGTGACATATCATGCACTGATCACGTGGCACTCATGCACTGATCACGTGGCTGATCATACTCTGCTCACGTAACTCATGCACACATCACGTGGCTATCATGCACTGCTCACGTGGCTCGTCATGGAATGATCACGTAGCAACCATATACTGGTCACGTGACTGATCATGCAAAGATCACGTAATTGATCATGCACTGTTCACGTGACTGATCATGTACTGATCACGTGACTGATCATGCACTGATCACGTGGCTATCATGCTCTGTTCACGTGGCTGATCATTCAACGATCACGTAGCAACCATGTACTGGTCACGTGACTGATCATGCACTGATCACGTAATTGATCCTGCACTGATCACGTGGCTCATCATGCACTGATTACGTGGCTGATCACACATGTATCACGTGACTGATCATGCACTGATCACGTGGCTCTCATGCACTGATCACGTGGCTGTCATGCACTGATCACGTGGATATCATGCACTGATCACGTGGCTGATCACACAGGTATCACATGACTGATCATGCACTGATCACGTGGCTATCATGCACTGATCACGTGGCTATCATGCACTGATCACGTGGCTGATCATGCAATGATCACGTAGCTACCATGTACTGATCACGTGACTGATCATGCACTGATCACGTAATTGATCATGCACTGATCATGTGGCTGATCATGCACTGATCACGTGGCTGATCATGCACTGATCACATAACTGATCATGCACTGATCACGTGACTGATCATGCACTGATCACGTGGCTATCATGCACTGATCACGTGGCTGACATACACTGATCACGTGCCTGATCATGCACTGATCACGTGGCTGATCATGCACTGATCACGTGACTGATCATGCACTGATCACGTGGCTATCATGCACTGCTCACGTGGCTGATCATGCATGATCACGCAGCTACCATGTACTGGTCACATGACTGATCATGCACTGATCACGTGACTGATCATGCAGTGATCACGTGGCTATCATGCACTACTCACGTGGCTGATCATGCAATGATCATGTAGCTACCATGTACAGGTCACGTGAATGATCATACACCCATCAGGTGACTGATCATGCACTGATCACGTGGCTATCATGCACTGATCACGAGACTGATCATGCACTGTTCACGTCTATATCATGCACTGATCACATGACTGCCCATGCACTGATCACGTGGATGATCATACACTAATCTTGTGACAGATCATGCACTGATCACGTGGCTGATCATGCACTGATACCGTGACTGAGCATGGACTGATCACATGACTATCATGTAGTGATCACGTGACTTAATGGCGCTGATCATGTGACTGATCATGCGCTGATCATGTTTGCTATCATACACTGATCATGTGCCTCTGGAGGCAATAAACAAAGAGCTGAGTAGGCACGAATCAAACAGTCAGCAGGCAATAATCATGGAACTCAGGTGTGAGGAATCATGCTGCTCAGCTGGCAATAATCAAGCAGCTGAGCAGGCAGGAATTACGCAGCACAGCTGGCAATTGTCAAGCAGATGACAGGCAGGAATCGTGCAGCTCAGCTGGCAATTGTCAAGCAGATGAGCAGACAGTAATCACGCAGCTCAGCAGGCCCAGATCACGTGACTGAGCATGCACTGTTCACGTGGCTGATCATACACTGATCACGTGATGATCATGCACTGATCACTTGGATATCATGCACTGATCACGTGGCTGATCATACACTGTTCACGTGTCTGACCATGCACTGATCACGTGGCTGATCATGCACTGCTCACGTAACTGATCATGCACTGATCACGTGGCTATCATGCACTGATCACGTGGCTGAACATGCACTGTTCACGTGGCTGATCACACACTGTCACGTGACATATCATGCACTGATCACGTGGCACTCATGCACTGATCACGTGGCTGATCATACTCTGCTCACGTAACTCATGCACACATCACGTGGCTATCATGCACTGCTCACGTGGCTCGTCATGGAATGATCACGTAGCAACCATATACTGGTCACGTGACTGATCATGCAAAGATCACGTAAATGATCATGCACTGTTCACGTGACTGATCATGTACTGATCACGTGACTGATCATGCACTGATCACGTGGCTATCATGCACTGCTCACGTGGCTGATCATGCAACGATCACGTAGCAACCATGTACTGGTCACGTGACTGATCATGCACTGATCACGTAATTGATCATGCACTGATCACGTGGCTCATCATGCACTGATCACGTGGCTGATCACACATGTATCACGTGACTGATCATGCACTGATCACGTGGCTCTCATGCACTGATCACGTGGCTGTCATGCACTGATCACGTGGATATCATGCACTGATCACGTGGCTGATCACACACGTATCACATGACTGATCATGCACTGATCACGTGGCTATCATGCACTGATCACGTGGCTATCATGCACTGATCACGTGGCTGATCATGCACTGATCACGTAGCTACCATGTACTGGTCACGTGACTGATCATGCACTGATCACGTAACTGATCATGCACTGATCACGTGGCTGATCATGCACTGATCACGTGGCTGATCATGCACTGATCACGTAACTGATCATGCACTGATCACGTGACTGATCATGCACTGATCACGTGATGATCATGCACTGATCACGTGGCTATCATGCACTGATCACGTGGCTGATCATGCACTGATCACGTGACTGATCATGCACTGATCACGTGGCTGATCATGCACTGATCACGTGACTGATCATGCACTGATCACGTGGCTATCATGCACTGATCACGTGGCTGATCATGCACTGATCACGTGGCTGATCATGCACTGATCACGTGACTATCATGCACTGATCACGTGGCATCATGCACTGATCACGTGGCTGATCATACACTGATCACGTAACTCATGCACTGATCACGTGGCTATCATGCACTGATCACGTGGCTGTCATGCACTGATCACGTGGCTAACTATGCTGATCACGTGACTGATCATGCACTGATCACGTGGCTGATCATGCACTGATCACGTGACTGATCATGCACTGATCACGTGACTGATCATGCACTGATCACGTGGCTATCATGCACTGATCACGTGGCTGATCATGCACGATCACGTGCTACCATGTACTGGTCACGTGACTGATCATGCACTGATCACGTGACTGATCATGCAGTGATCACGTGGCTATCATGCACTACTCACGTGGCTGATCATGCAATGATCATGTAGCTACCATGTACAGGTCACGTGAATGATCATACACCCATCAGGTGACTGATCATGCACTGATCACGTGGCTATCATGCACTGATCACGAGACTGATCATGCACTGTTCACGTCTATATCATGCACTGATCACATGACTGCCCATGCACTGATCACGTGGATGATCATACACTAATCTTGAGACAGATCATGCACTGATCACGTGGCTGATCATGCACTGATACCGTGACTGAGCATGGACTGATCACATGACTATCATGTAGTGATCACGTGACTTAATGGCACTGATCATGTGACTGATCATGCGCTGATCATGTTTGCTATCATACACTGATCATGTGCCTCTGGAGGCAATAAACAAAGAGCTGAGTAGGCACGAATCAAACAGTCAGCAGGCAATAATCATGGAACTCAGGTGTGAGGAATCATGCTGCTCAGCTGGCAATAATCAAGCAGCTGAACAGGCAGGAATTACGCAGCACAGCTGGCAATTGTCAAGCAGATGACAGGCAGGAATCGTGCAGCTCAGCTGGCAATTGTCAAGCAGATGAGCAGACAGTAATCACGCAGCTCAGCAGGCCCAGATCACGTGACTGAGCATGCACTGTTCACGTGGCTGATCATACACTGATCACGTGATGATCATGCACTGATCACTTGGATATCATGCACTGATCACGTGGCTGATCATACACTGTTCACGTGTCTGACCATGCACTGATCACGTGGCTGATCATACACTGCTCACGTAACTGATCATGCACTGATCACGTGGCTATCATGCACTGATCACGTGGCTGAACATGCACTGTTCACGTGGCTGATCACACACCTGTCACGTGACATATCATGCACTGATCACGTGTCACTCATGCACTGATCACGTGGCTGATCATACTCTGCTCACGTAACTCATGCACACATCACGTGGCTATCATGCACTGCTCACGTGGCTCGTCATGGAATGATCACGTAGCAACCATATACTGGTCACGTGACTGATCATGCAAAGATCACGTAAATGATCATGCACTGTTCACGTGACTGATCATGTACTGATCACGTGACTGATCATGCACTGATCACGTGGCTATCAAGCTCTGCTCACGTGGCTGATCATGCAACGATCACGTAGCAACCATGTACTGGTCACGTGACTGATCATGCACTGATCACGTAATTGATCCTGCACTGATCACGTGGCTCATCATGCACTGATCACGTGGCTGATCACACATGTATCACGTGACTGATCATGCACTGATCACGTGGCTCTCATGCACTGATCACGTGGCTGTCATGCACTGATCACGTGGATATCATGCACTGATCACGTGGCTGATCACACACGTATCACATGACTGATCATGCACTGATCACGTGGCTATCATGCACTGATCACGTGGCTATCATGCACTGATCACGTGGCTGATCATGCAATGATCACGTAGCTACCATGTACTGGTCACGTGACTGATCATGCACTGATCACGTAATTGATCATGCACTGATCATGTGGCTGATCATGCACTGATCACGTGGCTGATCATGCACTGATCACATAACTGATCATGCACTGATCACGTGACTGATCATGCACTGATCACGTGGCTATCATGCACTGATCACTTGGCTGACATACACTGATCACGTGCCTGGTCATGCACTGATCACGTGGCTGATCATGCACTGATCACGTGACTGATCATGCACTGATCGTGTCTGATCATGCACTGATCACGTGGCTATCATGCACTGCTCACGTGGCTGATCATGCCATGATCACGCAGCTACCATGTACTGGTCACATGACTGATCATGCACTGATCACGTGACTGATCATGCACTGATCACGTGGCTATCATGCACTACTCACGTGGCTGATCATGCAATGATCATGTAGCTACCATGTACAGGTCACGTGAATGATCATACACCCATCAGGTGACTGATCATGCACTGATCACGTGGCTATCATGCACTGATCACGAGACTGATCATGCACTGATCACGTCTATATCATGCACTGATCACATGACTGCCCATGCACTGATCACGTGGATGATCATACACTAATCTTGTGACAGATCATGCACTGATCACGTGGCTGATCATGCACTGATACCGTGACTGAGCATGGACTGATCACATGACTATCATGTAGTGATCACGTGACTTAATGGCGCTGATCATGTGACTGATCATGCGCTGATCATGTTTGCTATCATACACTGATCATGTGCCTCTGGAGGCAATAAACAAAGAGCTGAGTAGGCACGAATCAAACAGTCAGCAGGCAATAATCATGGAACTCAGGTGTGAGGAATCATGCTGCTCAGCTGGCAATAATCAAGCAGCTGAGCAGGCAGGAATTACGCAGCACAGCTGGCAATTGTCAAGCAGATGACAGGCAGGAATCGTGCAGCTCAGCTGGCAATTGTCAAGCAGATGAGCAGACAGTAATCACGCAGCTCAGCAGGCCCAGATCACGTGACTGAGCATGCACTGTTCACGTGGCTGATCATGCACTGATCACGTGATGATCATGCACTGATCACTTGGCTATCATGCACTGATCACGTGGCTGATCATGCACTGTTCACGTGTCTGACCATGCACTGATCACGTGGCTGATCATACACTGCTCACGTAACTGATCATGCACTGATCACGTGGCTATCATGCACTGATCACGTGGCTGATCATGCACTGTTCACGTGGCTGATCATGCACCTGTCACGTGACATATCATGCACTGATCACGTGGCACTCATGCACTGATCACGTGGCTGATCATACTCTGCTCACGTAACTCATGCACTGATCACGTGGCTATCATGCACTGCTCACGTGGCTGTCATGGAATGATCACGTAGCAACCATATACTGGTCACGTGACTGATCATGCAGATCACGTAAATGATCATGCACTGATCACGTGACTGATCATGTACTGATCACGTGGCTGATCATGCACTGATCACGTGGCTATCATGCTCTGCTCACGTGGCTGATCATGCAACGATCACGTAGCAACCATGTACTGGTCACGTGACTGATCATGCACTGATCACGTAATTGATCCTGCACTGATCACGTGGCTCATCATGCACTGATCACGTGGCTGATCACACATGTATCACGTGACTGATCATGCACTGATCACGTGGCTATCATGCACTGATCACGTGGCTGTCATGCACTGATCACGTGGATATCATGCACTGATCACGTGGCTGATCACACACGTATCACATGACTGATCATGCACTGATCACGTGGCTATCATGCACTGATCACGTGGCTATCATGCACTGATCACGTGGCTGATCATGCAATGATCACGTAGCTACCATGTACTGATCACGTGACTGATCATGCACTGATCACGTAATTGATCATGCACTGATCACGTGGCTGATCATGCACTGATCACGTGGCTGATCATGCACTGATCACGTGGCTATCATGCACTGATCACGTGGCTGATCATGCACTGATCACGTGGCTGATCATGCACTGATCACGTGACTGATCATGCACTGATCACGTGACTGATCATGCACTGATCACGTGGCTATCATGCACTGATCACGTGGCTGATCATGCACTGATCACGTGGCTGATCATGCACTGATCACGTGGCTGATCATGCACTGATCACGTGACTGATCATGCACTGATCACGTGACTGATCATGCACTGATCACGTGGCTATCATGCACTGATCACGTGGCTGATCATGCATGATCACGCAGCTACCATGTACTGATCACGTGACTGATCATGCACTGATCACGTGACTGATCATGCACTGATCACGTGGCTATCATGCACTGATCACGTGGCTGATCATGCACTGATCATGTAGCTACCATGTACTGGTCACGTGACTGATCATGCACTGATCACGTGACTGATCATGCACTGATCACGTGGCTATCATGCACTGATCACGTGGCTGATCATGCACTGATCACGTGGCTATCATGCACTGATCACGTGACTGATCATGCACTGATCACGTAATTGATCATGCACTGATCACGTGGCTGATCATGCACTGATCACGTGGCTGATCATGCACTGATCACGTGACTGATCATGCACTGATCACGTGACTGATCATGCACTGATCACGTGATGATCATGCACTGATCACTTGGATATCATGCACTGATCACGTGGCTGATCATACACTGATCACGTGTCTGATCATGCACTGATCACGTGGCTGATCATACACTGCTCACGTAACTGATCATGCACTGATCACGTGGCTATCATGCACTGATCACGTGGCTGAACATGCACTGTTCACGTGGCTGATCACACACCTGTCACGTGACATATCATGCACTGATCACGTGGCACTCATGCACTGATCACGTGGCTGATCATACTCTGCTCACGTAACTCATGCACACATCACGTGGCTATCATGCACTGCTCACGTGGCTGTCATGGAATGATCACGTAGCAACCATATACTGGTCACGTGACTGATCATGCACTGATCACGTAAATGATCATGCACTGTTCACGTGACTGATCATGTACTGATCACGTGACTGATCATGCACTGATCACGTGGCTATCATGCACTGCTCACGTGGCTGATCATGCACGATCACGTAGCAACCATGTACTGATCACGTGACTGATCATGCACTGATCACGTGGCTGATCACACATGATCACGTGACTGATCATGCACTGATCACGTGGCTCTCATGCACTGATCACGTGGCTGTCATGCACTGATCACGTGGATATCATGCACTGATCACGTGGCTGATCACACACTGATCACGTGACTGATCATGCACTGATCACGTGGCTATCATGCACTGATCACGTGGCTGATCATGCAATGATCACGTAGCTACCATGTACTGGTCACGTGACTGATCATGCACTGATCACGTAATTGATCATGCACTGATCATGTGGCTGATCATGCACTGATCACGTGGCTGATCATACACTGATCACGTAACTGATCATGCACTGATCACGTGACTGATCATGCACTGATCACGTGGCTGATCATGCACTGATCACGTGGCTGATCATGCACTGATCACGTGACTGATCATGCACTGATCACGTGTCTGATCATGCACTGATCACGTGGCTATCATGCACTGCTCACGTGGCTGATCATGCCATGATCACGCAGCTACCATGTACTGGTCACATGACTGATCATGCACTGATCACGTGACTGATCATGCACTGATCACGTGGCTATCATGCACTACTCACGTGGCTGATCATGCAATGATCATGTAGCTACCATGTACAGGTCACGTGAATGATCATACACCCATCAGGTGACTGATCATGCACTGATCACGTGGCTATCATGCACTGATCACGAGACTGATCATGCACTGATCACGTCTATATCATGCACTGATCACATGACTGCCCATGCACTGATCACGTGGATGATCATACACTAATCTTGTGACAGATCATGCACTGATCACGTGGCTGATCATGCACTGATACCGTGACTGAGCATGGACTGATCACATGACTATCATGTAGTGATCACGTGACTTAATGGCGCTGATCATGTGACTGATCATGCGCTGATCATGTTTGCTATCATACACTGATCATGTGCCTCTGGAGGCAATAAACAAAGAGCTGAGTAGGCACGAATCAAACAGTCAGCAGGCAATAATCATGGAACTCAGGTGTGAGGAATCATGCTGCTCAGCTGGCAATAATCAAGCAGCTGAGCAGGCAGGAATTACGCAGCTCAGCTGGCAATTGTCAAGCAGATGAGCAGACAGTAATCACGCAGCTCAGCAGGCCCAGATCACGTGACTGAGCATGCACTGTTCACGTGGCTGATCATACACTGATCACGTGATGATCATGCACTGATCACTTGGATATCATGCACTGATCACGTGGCTGATCATACACTGTTCACGTGTCTGACCATGCACTGATCACGTGGCTGATCATACACTGCTCACGTAACTGATCATGCACTGATCACGTGGCTATCATGCACTGATCACGTGGCTGAACATGCACTGTTCACGTGGCTGATCACACACCTGTCACGTGACATATCATGCACTGATCACGTGGCACTCATGCACTGATCACGTGGCTGATCATACTCTGCTCACGTAACTCATGCACACATCACGTGGCTATCATGCACTGCTCACGTGGCTCGTCATGGAATGATCACGTAGCAACCATACTGGTCACGTGACTGATCATGCAAAGATCACGTAAATGATCATGCACTGTTCACGTGACTGATCATGTACTGATCACGTGACTGATCATGCACTGATCACGTGGCTATCATGCTCTGCTCACGTGGCTGATCATGCAACGATCACGTAGCAACCATGTACTGGTCACGTGACTGATCATGCACTGATCACGTAATTGATCCTGCACTGATCACGTGGCTCATCATGCACTGATCACGTGGCTGATCACACATGTATCACGTGACTGATCATGCACTGATCACGTGGCTCTCATGCACTGATCACGTGGCTGTCATGCACTGATCACGTGGATATCATGCACTGATCACGTGGCTGATCACACACGTATCACATGACTGATCATGCACTGATCACGTGGCTATCATGCACTGATCACGTGGCTATCATGCACTGATCACGTGGCTGATCATGCACTGATCACGTAGCTACCATGTACTGGTCACGTGACTGATCATGCACTGATCACGTAATTGATCATGCACTGATCACGTGGCTGATCATGCACTGATCACGTGGCTGATCATGCACTGATCACGTGACTGATCATGCACTGATCACGTGACTGATCATGCACTGATCACGTGGCTATCATGCACTGCTCACGTGGCTGATCATGCATGATCACGCAGCTACCATGTACTGGTCACATGACTGATCATGCACTGATCACGTGACTGATCATGCAGTGATCACGTGGCTATCATGCACTACTCACGTGGCTGATCATGCAATGATCATGTAGCTACCATGTACAGGTCACGTGAATGATCATACACCCATCAGGTGACTGATCATGCACTGATCACGTGGCTATCATGCACTGATCACGAGACTGATCATGCACTGATCACGTCTATATCATGCACTGATCACATGACTGCCCATGCACTGATCACGTGGATGATCATACACTAATCTTGTGACAGATCATGCACTGATCACGTGGCTGATCATGCACTGATACCGTGACTGAGCATGGACTGATCACATGACTATCATGTAGTGATCACGTGACTTAATGGCGCTGATCATGTGACTGATCATGCGCTGATCATGTTTGCTATCATACACTGATCATGTGCCTCTGGAGGCAATAAACAAAGAGCTGAGTAGGCACGAATCAAACAGTCAGCAGGCAATAATCATGGAACTCAGGTGTGAGGAATCATGCTGCTCAGCTGGCAATAATCAAGCAGCTGAGCAGGCAGGAATCGTGCAGCTCAGCTGGCAATTGTCAAGCAGATGAGCAGACAGTAATCACGCAGCTCAGCAGCCCAGATCACGTGACTGAGCATGCACTGTTCACGTGGCTGATCATACACTGATCACGTGATGATCATGCACTGATCACTTGGATATCATGCACTGATCACGTGGCTGATCATACACTGTTCACGTGTCTGACCATGCACTGATCACGTGGCTGATCATACACTGCTCACGTAACTGATCATGCACTGATCACGTGGCTATCATGCACTGATCACGTGGCTGAACATGCACTGTTCACGTGGCTGATCACACACCTGTCACGTGACATATCATGCACTGATCACGTGGCACTCATGCACTGATCACGTGGCTGATCATACTCTGCTCACGTAACTCATGCACACATCACGTGGCTATCATGCACTGCTCACGTGGCTCGTCATGGAATGATCACGTAGCAACCATATACTGGTCACGTGACTGATCATGCAAAGATCACGTAAATGATCATGCACTGTTCACGTGACTGATCATGTACTGATCACGTGACTGATCATGCACTGATCACGTGGCTATCATGCTCTGCTCACGTGGCTGATCATGCAACGATCACGTAGCAACCATGTACTGGTCACGTGACTGATCATGCACTGATCACGTAATTGATCCTGCACTGATCACGTGGCTCATCATGCACTGATCACGTGGCTGATCACACATGTATCACGTGACTGATCATGCACTGATCACGTGGCTCTCATGCACTGATCACGTGGCTGTCATGCACTGATCACGTGGATATCATGCACTGATCACGTGGCTGATCACACACGTATCACATGACTGATCATGCACTGATCACGTGGCTATCATGCACTGATCACGTGGCTATCATGCACTGATCACGTGGCTGATCATGCAATGATCACGTAGCTACCATGTACTGATCACGTGACTGATCATGCACTGATCACGTAATTGATCATGCACTGATCATGTGGCTGATCATGCACTGATCACGTGGCTGATCATGCACTGATCACATAACTGATCATGCACTGATCACGTGACTGATCATGCACTGATCACGTGGCTATCATGCACTGATCACGTGGCTGATCATACACTGATCACGTGCCTGATCATGCACTGATCACGTGGCTGATCATGCACTGATCACGTGACTGATCATGCACTGATCACGTGGCTGATCATGCACTGATCACGTGACTGATCATGCACTGATCACGTGACTGATCATGCACTGATCACGTGGCTATCATGCACTGATCACGTGACTGATCATGCATGATCACGCAGCTATCATGCACTGATCACGTGACTGATCATGCACTGATCACGTGGCTGATCATGCACTGATCACGTGACTGATCATGCACTGATCACGTGGCTATCATGCACTGATCACGTGGCTGATCATGCACTGATCACGTGGCTGATCATGCACTGATCACGTGACTATCATGCACTGATCACGTGACTATCATGCACTGATCACGTGGCTGATCATACACTGATCACGTGACTCATGCACTGATCACGTGGCTATCATGCACTGATCACGTGGCTATCATGCACTGATCACGTGGCTGATCATGCACTGATCACGTAGCTATCATGTACTGATCACGTGACTGATCATGCACTGATCACGTAATTGATCATGCACTGATCACGTGGCTGATCATGCACTGATCACGTGGCTGATCATACACTGATCACGTGACTGATCATGCACTGATCACGTGACTGATCATGCACTGATCACGTGGCTATCATGCACTGATCACGTGGCTGACATACACTGATCACGTGCCTGATCATGCACTGATCACGTGGCTGATCATGCACTGATCACGTGACTGATCATGCACTGATCACGTGTCTGATCATGCACTGATCACGTGGCTATCATGCACTGCTCACGTGGCTGATCATGCCATGATCACGCAGCTACCATGTACTGGTCACATGACTGATCATGCACTGATCACGTGACTGATCATGCAGTGATCACGTGGCTATCATGCACTACTCACGTGGCTGATCATGCAATGATCATGTAGCTACCATGTACAGGTCACGTGAATGATCATACACCCATCAGGTGACTGATCATGCACTGATCACGTGGCTATCATGCACTGATCACGAGACTGATCATGCACTGATCACGTCTATATCATGCACTGATCACATGACTGCCCATGCACTGATCACGTGGATGATCATACACTAATCATGTGACAGATCATGCACTGATCACGTGGCTGATCATGCACTGATACCGTGACTGAGCATGGACTGATCACATGACTATCATGTAGTGATCACGTGACTTAATGGCGCTGATCATGTGACTGATCATGCGCTGATCATGTTTGCTATCATACACTGATCATGTGCCTCTGGAGGCAATAAACAAAGAGCTGAGTAGGCACGAATCAAACAGTCAGCAGGCAATAATCATGGAACTCAGGTGTGAGGAATCATGCTGCTCAGCTGGCAATAATCAAGCAGCTGAGCAGGCAGGAATTACGCAGCACAGCTGGCAATTGTCAAGCAGATGACAGGCAGGAATCGTGCAGCTCAGCTGGCAATTGTCAAGCAGATGAGCAGACAGTAATCACGCAGCTCAGCAGGCCCAGATCACGTGACTGAGCATGCACTGTTCACGTGGCTGATCATACACTGATCACGTGATGATCATGCACTGATCACTTGGATATCATGCACTGATCACGTGGCTGATCATACACTGTTCACGTGTCTGACCATGCACTGATCACGTGGCTGATCATACACTGCTCACGTAACTGATCATGCACTGATCACGTGGCTATCATGCACTGATCACGTGGCTGAACATGCACTGTTCACGTGGCTGATCACACACCTGTCACGTGACATATCATGCACTGATCACGTGGCACTCATGCACTGATCACGTGGCTGATCATACTCTGCTCACGTAACTCATGCACACATCACGTGGCTATCATGCACTGCTCACGTGGCTCGTCATGGAATGATCACGTAGCAACCATATACTGGTCACGTGACTGATCATGCAAAGATCACGTAAATGATCATGCACTGTTCACGTGACTGATCATGTACTGATCACGTGACTGATCATGCACTGATCACGTGGCTATCATGCTCTGCTCACGTGGCTGATCATGCAACGATCACGTAGCAACCATGTACTGGTCACGTGACTGATCATGCACTGATCACGTAATTGATCCTGCACTGATCACGTGGCTCATCATGCACTGATCACGTGGCTGATCACACATGTATCACGTGACTGATCATGCACTGATCACGTGGCTCTCATGCACTGATCACGTGGCTGTCATGCACTGATCACGTGGATATCATGCACTGATCACGTGGCTGATCACACACGTATCACATGACTGATCATGCACTGATCACGTGGCTATCATGCACTGATCACGTGGCTATCATGCACTGATCACGTGGCTGATCATGCAATGATCACGTAGCTACCATGTACTGGTCACGTGACTGATCATGCACTGATCACGTAATTGATCATGCACTGATCATGTGGCTGATCATGCACTGATCACGTGGCTGATCATACACTGATCACATAACTGATCATGCACTGATCACGTGGCTGATCATGCACTGATCACGTGGCTATCATGCACTGATCATTGGCTGGACATACACTGATCACGTGCCTGATCATGCACTGATCACGTGGCTGATCATGCACTGATCACGTGACTGATCATGCACTGATCACGTGTCTGATCATGCACTGATCACGTGGCTATCATGCACTGCTCACGTGGCTGATCATGCCATGATCACGCAGCTACCATGTACTGGTCACATGACTGATCATGCACTGATCACGTGACTGATCATGCACTGATCACGTGGCTATCATGAACTACTCACGTGGCTGATCATGCAATGATCATGTAGCTACCATGTACAGGTCACGTGAATGATCATACACCCATCAGGTGACTGATCATGCACTGATCACGTGGCTATCATGCACTGATCACGAGACTGATCATGCACTGTTCACGTCTATATCATGCACTGATCACATGACTGCCCATGCACTGATCACGTGGATGATCATACACTGATCATGTGACAGATCATGCACTGATCACGTGGCTGATCATGCACTGATACCGTGACTGAGCATGGACTGATCACATGACTATCATGTAGTGATCACGTGACTTAATGGCGCTGATCATGTGACTGATCATGCGCTGATCATGTTTGCTATCATACACTGATCATGTGCCTCTGGAGGCAATAAACAAAGAGCTGAGTAGGCACGAATCAAACAGTCAGCAGGCAATAATCATGGAACACAGGTGTGAGGAATCATGCTGCTCAGCTGGCAATAATCAAGCAGCTGAGCAGGCAGGAATTACGCAGCACAGCTGGCAATTGTCAAGCAGATGACAGGCAGGAATCGTGCAGCTCAGCTGGCAATTGTCAAGCAGATGAGCAGACAGTAATCACGCAGCTCAGCAGGCCCAGATCACGTGACTGAGCATGCACTGTTCACGTGGCTGATCATACACTGATCACGTGATGATCATGCACTGATCACGTGGATATCATGCACTGATCACGTGGCTGATCATACACTGATCACGTGTCTGACCATGCACTGATCACGTGGCTGATCATACACTGCTCACGTAACTGATCATGCACTGATCACGTGGCTATCATGCACTGATCACGTGGCTGATCATGCACTGATCACGTGGCTGATCACACACTGTCACGTGACATATCATGCACTGATCACGTGGCACTCATGCACTGATCACGTGGCTGATCATGCACTGATACCGTGACTGAGCATGGACTGATCACATGACTCTCATGTAGTGATCACGTGACTTAATGGCGCTGATCATGTGACTGATCATGCGCTGATCATGTTTGCTATCATACACTGATCATGTGCCTCTGGAGGCAATAAACAAAGAGCTGAGTAGGCACGAATCAAACAGTCAGCAGGCAATAATCATGGAACTCAGGTGTGAGGAATCATGCTGCTCAGCTGGCAATAATCAAGCAGCTGAGCAGGCAGGAATTACGCAGCACAGCTGGCAATTGTCAAGCAGATGACAGGCAGGAATCGTGCAGCTCAGCTGGCAATTGTCAAGCAGATGAGCAGACAGTAATCACGCAGCTCAGCAGGCCCAGATCACGTGACTGAGCATGCACTGTTCACGTGGCTGATCATACACTGATCACGTGATGATCATGCACTGATCACGTGGCTGATCATACACTGTTCACGTGTCTGACCATGCACTGATCACGTGGCTGATCATACACTGCTCACGTAACTGATCATGCACTGATCACGTGGCTATCATGCACTGATCACGTGGCTGAACATGCACTGATCACGTGGCTGATCACACACCTGTCACGTGACATATCATGCACTGATCACGTGGCACTCATGCACTGATCACGTGGCTGATCATACTCTGCTCACGTAACTCATGCACACATCACGTGGCTATCATGCACTGCTCACGTGGCTCGTCATGGAATGATCACGTAGCAACCATATACTGGTCACGTGACTGATCATGCAAAGATCACGTAAATGATCATGCACTGTTCACGTGACTGATCATGTACTGATCACGTGACTGATCATGCACTGATCACGTGGCTATCATGCTCTGCTCACGTGGCTGATCATGCAATGATCACGTAGCAACCATGTACTGGTCACGTGACTGATCATGCACTGATCACGTAATTGATCCTGCACTGATCACGTGGCTCATCATGCACTGATCACGTGGCTGATCACACATGTATCACGTGACTGATCATGCACTGATCACGTGGCTCTCATGCACTGATCACGTGGCTGTCATGCACTGATCACGTGGATATCATGCACTGATCACGTGGCTGATCACACACGTATCACATGACTGATCATGCACTGATCACGTGGCTATCATGCACTGATCACGTGGCTATCATGCACTGATCACGTGGCTGATCATGCAATGATCACGTAGCTACCATGTACTGGTCACGTGACTGATCATGCACTGATCACGTAATTGATCATGCACTGATCATGTGGCTGATCATGCACTGATCACGTGGCTGATCATGCACTGATCACATAACTGATCATGCACTGATCACGTGACTGATCATGCACTGATCACGTGGCTATCATGCACTGATCACGTGGCTGACATACACTGATCACGTGCCTGATCATGCACTGATCACGTGGCTGATCATGCACTGATCACGTGACTGATCATGCACTGATCACGTGTCTGATCATGCACTGATCACGTGGCTATCATGCACTGCTCACGTGGCTGATCATGCCATGATCACGCAGCTACCATGTACTGGTCACATGACTGATCATGCACTGATCACGTGACTGATCATGCAGTGATCACGTGGCTATCATGCACTACTCACGTGGCTGATCATGCAATGATCATGTAGCTACCATGTACAGGTCACGTGAATGATCATACACCCATCAGGTGACTGATCATGCACTGATCACGTGGCTATCATGCACTGATCACGAGACTGATCATGCACTGTTCACGTCTATATCATGCACTGATCACATGACTGCCCATGCACTGATCACGTGGATGATCATACACTAATCTTGTGACAGATCATGCACTGATCACGTGGCTGATCATGCACTGATACCGTGACTGAGCATGGACTGATCACATGACTATCATGTAGTGATCACGTGACTTAATGGCGCTGATCATGTGACTGATCATGCGCTGATCATGTTTGCTATCATACACTGATCATGTGCCTCTGGAGGCAATAAACAAAGAGCTGAGTAGGCACGAATCAAACAGTCAGCAGGCAATAATCATGGAACTCAGGTGTGAGGAATCATGCTGCTCAGCTGGCAATAATCAAGCAGCTGAGCAGGCAGGAATTACGCAGCACAGCTGGCAATTGTCAAGCAGATGACAGGCAGGAATCGTGCAGCTCAGCTGGCAATTGTCAAGCAGATGAGCAGACAGTAATCACGCAGCTCAGCAGGCCCAGATCACGTGACTGAGCATGCACTGTTCACGTGGCTGATCATACACTGATCACGTGATGATCATGCACTGATCACTTGGATATCATGCACTGATCACGTGGCTGATCATACACTGTTCACGTGTCTGACCATGCACTGATCACGTGGCTGATCATACACTGCTCACGTAACTGATCATGCACTGATCACGTGGCTATCATGCACTGATCACGTGGCTGAACATGCACTGTTCACGTGGCTGATCACACACCTGTCACGTGACATATCATGCACTGATCACGTGGCACTCATGCACTGATCACGTGGCTGATCATGCACTGATCACGTGACTGATCATGCACTGATCACGTGGCTATCATGCACTGCTCACGTGGCTGATCATGCAATGATCACGTAGCAACCATGTACTGGTCACGTGACTGATCATGCACTGATCACGTAATTGATCATGCACTGATCACGTGGCTCATCATGCACTGATCACGTGGCTGATCACACATGATCACGTGACTGATCATGCACTGATCCGTGGCTCTCATGCACTGATCACGTGGCTGTCCTGCACTGATCACGTGGATATCATGCACTGATCATGTGGCTGATCACACACGTATCACGTGACTGATCATGCACTGATCACGTGGCTATCATGCACTGATCACGTGGCTATCATGCACTGATCACGTGGCTGATCATGCAATGATCACGTAGCTACCATGTACTGGTCACGTGACTGATCATGCACTGATCACGTAATTGATCATGCACTGATCATGTGGCTGATCATGCACTGATCACGTGGCTGATCATGCACTGATCACATGACTGATCATGCACTGATCACGTGACTGATCATGCACTGATCACGTGGCTATCATGCACTGATCATGGCTGGACATACACTGATCACGTGCCTGGTCATGCACTGATCACGTGGCTGATCATGCACTGATCACGTGACTGATCATGCACTGATCACGTGTCTGATCATGCACTGATCACGTGGCTATCATGCACTGCTCACGTGGCTGATCATGCCATGATCACGCAGCTACCATGTACTGGTCACATGACTGATCATGCACTGATCACGTGACTGATCATGCAGTGATCACGTGGCTATCATGAACTACTCACGTGGCTGATCATGCAATGATCATGTAGCTACCATGTACAGGTCACGTGAATGATCATACACCCATCAGGTGACTGATCATGCACTGATCACGTGGCTATCATGCACTGATCACGAGACTGATCATGCACTGTTCACGTCTATATCATGCACTGATCACATGACTGCCCGTGCACTGATCACGTGGATGATCATACACTAATCTTGTGACAGATCATGCACTGATCACGTGGCTGATCATGCACTGATACCGTGACTGAGCATGGACTGATCACATGACTATCATGTAGTGATCACGTGACTTAATGGCGCTGATCATGTGACTGATCATGCGCTGATCATGTTTGCTATCATACACTGATCATGTGCCTCTGGAGGCAATAAACAAAGAGCTGAGTAGGCACGAATCAAACAGTCAGCAGGCAATAATCATGGAACTCAGGTGTGAGGAATCATGCTGCTCAGCTGGCAATAATCAAGCAGCTGAGCAGGCAGGAATCGTGCAGCACAGCTGGCAATTGTCAAGCAGATGAGCAGACAGTAATCACGCAGCTCAGCAGGCCCAGATCACGTGACTGAGCATGCACTGTTCACGTGGCTGATCATACACTGATCACGTGATGATCATGCACTGATCACTTGGATATCATGCACTGATCACGTGGCTGATCATACACTGTTCACGTGTCTGACCATGCACTGATCACGTGGCTGATCATACACTGCTCACGTAACTGATCATGCACTGATCACGTGGCTATCATGCACTGATCACGTGGCTGAACATGCACTGTTCACGTGGCTGATCACACACCTGTCACGTGACATATCATGCACTGATCACGTGGCACTCATGCACTGATCACGTGGCTGATCATACTCTGCTCACGTAACTCATGCACACATCACGTGGCTATCATGCACTGCTCACGTGGCTCGTCATGGAATGATCACGTAGCAACCATATACTGGTCACGTGACTGATCATGCAAAGATCACGTAAATGATCATGCACTGTTCACGTGACTGATCATGTACTGATCACGTGACTGATCATGCACTGATCACGTGGCTATCATGCTCTGCTCACGTGGCTGATCATGCAACGATCACGTAGCAACCATGTACTGGTCACGTGACTGATCATGCACTGATCACGTAATTGATCCTGCACTGATCACGTGGCTCATCATGCACTGATCACGTGGCTGATCACACATGTATCACGTGACTGATCATGCACTGATCACGTGGCTCTCATGCACTGATCACGTGGCTGTCATGCACTGATCACGTGGATATCATGCACTGATCATGTGGCTGATCACACACGTATCACATGACTGATCATGCACTGATCACGTGGCTATCATGCACTGATCACGTGGCTATCATGCACTGATCACGTGGCTGATCATGCAATGATCACGTAGCTACCATGTACTGGTCACGTGACTGATCATGCACTGATCACGTAATTGATCATGCACTGATCACGTGGCTGATCATGCACTGATCACGTGGCTGATCATGCACTGATCACATGACTGATCATGCACTGATCACGTGACTGATCATGCACTGATCACGTGGCTATCATGCACTGATCACGTGGCTGATCATGCATGATCACGCAGCTACCATGTACTGGTCACATGACTGATCATGCACTGATCACGTGACTGATCATGCAGTGATCACGTGGCTATCATGCACTACTCACGTGGCTGATCATGCAATGATCATGTAGCTACCATGTACAGGTCACGTGAATGATCATACACCCATCAGGTGACTGATCATGCACTGATCACGTGGCTATCATGCACTGATCACGAGACTGATCATGCACTGATCACGTCTATATCATGCACTGATCACATGACTGCCCATGCACTGATCACGTGGATGATCATACACTAATCTTGTGACAGATCATGCACTGATCACGTGGCTGATCATGCACTGATACCGTGACTGAGCATGGACTGATCACATGACTATCATGTAGTGATCACGTGACTTAATGGCGCTGATCATGTGACTGATCATGCGCTGATCATGTTTGCTATCATACACTGATCATGTGCCTCTGGAGGCAATAAACAAAGAGCTGAGTAGGCACGAATCAAACAGTCAGCAGGCAATAATCATGGAACTCAGGTGTGAGGAATCATGCTGCTCAGCTGGCAATAATCAAGCAGCTGAGCAGGCAGGAATCGTGCAGCTCAGCTGGCAATTGTCAAGCAGATGAGCAGACAGTAATCACGCAGCTCAGCAGGCCCAGATCACGTGACTGAGCATGCACTGATCACGTGGCTGATCATACACTGATCACGTGACTGACCATGCACTGATCACGTGGCTGATCATACACTGCTCACGTAACTGATCATGCACTGATCACGTGGCTATCATGCACTGATCACGTGGCTGATCATGCACTGTTCACGTGGCTGATCACACACCTGTCACGTGACATATCATGCACTGATCACGTGGCACTCATGCACTGATCACGTGGCTGATCATACTCTGCTCACGTAACTCATGCACACATCACGTGGCTATCATGCACTGCTCACGTGGCTCGTCATGGAATGATCACGTAGCAACCATATACTGGTAACGTGACTGATCATGCACTGATCACGTAAATGATCATGCACTGTTCACGTGACTGATCATGTACTGATCACGTGACTGATCATGCACTGATCACGTGGCTATCATGCTCTGCTCACGTGGCTGATCATGCAACGATCACGTGGCAACCATGTACTGGTCACGTGACTGATCATGCACTGATCACGTAATTGATCCTGCACTGATCACGTGGCTCATCATGCACTGATCACGTGGCTGATCACACATGTATCACGTGACTGATCATGCACTGATCCGTGGCTCTCATGCACTGATCACGTGGCTGTCATGCACTGATCACGTGGATATCATGCACTGATCACGTGGCTGATCACACACGTATCACATGACTGATCATGCACTGATCACGTGGCTATCATGCACTGATCACGTGGCTATCATGCACTGATCACGTGGCTGATCATGCAATGATCACGTAGCTACCATGTACTGGTCACGTGACTGATCATGCACTGATCACGTAATTGATCATGCACTGATCATGTGGCTGATCATGCACTGATCACGTGGCTGATCATACACTGATCACATAACTGATCATGCACTGATCACGTGACTGATCATGCACTGATCACGTGGCTATCATGCACTGATCACTTGGCTGGACATACACTGATCACGTGCCTGGTCATGCACTGATCACGTGGCTGATCATGCACTGATCACGTGACTGATCATGCACTGATCACGTGTCTGATCATGCACTGATCACGTGGCTATCATGCACTGCTCACGTGGCTGATCATGCATGATCACGCAGCTACCATGTACTGGTCACATGACTGATCATGCACTGATCACGTGACTGATCATGCACTGATCACGTGGCTATCATGCACTACTCACGTGGCTGATCATGCAATGATCATGTAGCTACCATGTACAGGTCACGTGAATGATCATACACCCATCAGGTGACTGATCATGCACTGATCACGTGGCTATCATGCACTGATCACGAGACTGATCATGCTCTGATCACGTCTATATCATGCACTGATCACATGACTGCCCGTGCACTGATCACGTGGATGATCATACACTAATCATGTGACAGATCATGCACTGATCACGTGGCTGATCATGCACTGATACCGTGACTGAGCATGGACTGATCACATGACTATCATGTAGTGATCACGTGACTTAATGGCACTGATCATGTGACTGATCATGCGCTGATCATGTTTGCTATCATACACTGATCATGTGCCTCTGGAGGCAATAAACAAAGAGCTGAGTAGGCACGAATCAAACAGTCAGCAGGCAATAATCATGGAACTCAGGTGTGAGGAATCATGCTGCTCAGCTGGCAATAATCAAGCAGCTGAGCAGGCAGGAACGCAGCACAGCTGGCAATTGTCAAGCAGATGACAGGCAGGAATCGTGCAGCTCAGCTGGCAATTGTCAAGCAGATGAGCAGACAGTAATCACGCAGCTCAGCAGGCCCAGATCACGTGACTGAGCATGCACTGTTCACGTGGCTGATCATACACTGATCACGTGATGATCATGCACTGATCACTTGGATATCATGCACTGATCACGTGGCTGATCATACACTGTTCACGTGTCTGACCATGCACTGATCACGTGGCTGATCATACACTGCTCACGTAACTGATCATGCACTGATCACGTGGCTATCATGCACTGATCACGTGGCTGATCATGCACTGATCACGTGACTCATGCACACATCACGTGGCTATCATGCACTGATCACGTGGCTCGTCATGGAATGATCACGTGCAACCATATACTGGTCACGTGACTGATCATGCACTGATCACGTAAATGATCATGCACTGTTCACGTGACTGATCATGTACTGATCACGTGACTGATCATGCACTGATCACGTGGCTATCATGCTCTGCTCACGTGGCTGATCATGCACGATCACGTAGCAACCATGTACTGGTCACGTGACTGATCATGCACTGATCACGTAATTGATCATGCACTGATCACGTGGCTCATCATGCACTGATCACGTGGCTGATCACACATGTATCACGTGACTGATCATGCACTGATCACGTGGCTCTCATGCACTGATCACGTGGCTGTCATGCACTGATCACGTGGATATCATGCACTGATCACGTGGCTGATCACACCGTATCACATGACTGATCATGCACTGATCACGTGGCTATCATGCACTGATCACGTGGCTATCATGCACTGATCACGTGGCTGATCATGCAATGATCACGTAGCTACCATGTACTGGTCACGTGACTGATCATGCACTGATCACGTAATTGATCATGCACTGATCACGTGGCTGATCATGCACTGATCACGTGGCTGATCATGCACTGATCACGTAACTGATCATGCACTGATCACGTGACTGATCATGCACTGATCACGTGGCTATCATGCACTGATCACGTGGCTGATCATGCACTGATCACGTGGCTGATCATGCACTGATCACGTGGCTGATCATGCACTGATCACGTGACTGATCATGCACTGATCACGTGACTGATCATGCACTGATCACGTGGCTATCATGCACTGCTCACGTGGCTGATCATGCATGATCACGCAGCTACCATGTACTGGTCACATGACTGATCATGCACTGATCACGTGACTGATCATGCACTGATCACGTGGCTATCATGCACTGACTCACGTGGCTGATCATGCAATGATCACGTAGCTACCATGTACTGGTCACGTGAATGATCATACACCCATCAGGTGACTGATCATGCACTGATCACGTGGCTATCATGCACTGATCACGTGACTGATCATGCACTGATCACGTCTATATCATGCACTGATCACATGACTGCCATGCACTGATCACGTGGATGATCATGCACTGATCATGTGACTGATCATGCACTGATCACGTGGCTGATCATGCACTGATCACGTGTGATCATGCACTGATCACGTGACTGATCATGCACTGATCACGTGGCTATCATGCACTGATCACGTGGCTGATCATACACTGATCACGTGCCTGATCATGCACTGATCACGTGGCTGATCATGCACTGATCACGTGACTGATCATGCACTGATCACGTGTCTGATCATGCACTGATCACGTGGCTATCATGCACTGCTCACGTGGCTGATCATGCCATGATCACGCAGCTACCATGTACTGGTCACATGACTGATCATGCACTGATCACGTGACTGATCATGCAGTGATCACGTGGCTATCATGCACTACTCACGTGGCTGATCATGCAATGATCAAGTAGCTACCATGTACAGGTCACGTGAATGATCATACACCCATCAGGTGACTGATCATGCACTGATCACGTGGCTATCATGCACTGATCACGAGACTGATCATGCACTGATCACGTCTATATCATGCACTGATCACATGACTGCCCGTGCACTGATCACGTGGATGATCATACACTAATCTTGTGACAGATCATGCACTGATCACGTGGCTGATCATGCACTGATACCGTGACTGAGCATGGACTGATCACATGACTATCATGTAGTGATCACGTGACTTAATGGCGCTGATCATGTGACTGATCATGCGCTGATCATGTTTGCTATCATACACTGATCATGTGCCTCTGGAGGCAATAAACAAAGAGCTGAGTAGGCACGAATCAAACAGTCAGCAGGCAATAATCATGGAACTCAGGTGTGAGGAATCATGCTGCTCAGCTGGCAATAATCAAGCAGCTGAGCAGGCAGGAATTACGCAGCACAGCTGGCAATTGTCAAGCAGATGACAGGCAGGAATCGTGCAGCTCAGCTGGCAATTGTCAAGCAGATGAGCAGACAGTAATCACGCAGCTCAGCAGGCCCAGATCACGTGACTGAGCATGCACTGTTCACGTGGCTGATCATACACTGATCACGTGTCTGATCATGCACTGATCACGTGGCTGATCATACACTGCTCACAACTGATCATGCACTGATCACGTGGCTATCATGCACTGATCACGTGGCTGAACATGCACTGTTCACGTGGCTGATCACACACTGTCACGTGACATATCATGCACTGATCACGTGGCACTCATGCACTGATCACGTGGCTGATCATACTCTGCTCACGTAACTCATGCACACATCACGTGGCTATCATGCACTGCTCACGTGGCTCGTCATGGAATGATCACGTAGCAACCATATACTGGTCACGTGACTGATCATGCAAAGATCACGTAAATGATCATGCACTGTTCACGTGACTGATCATGCACTGATCACGTGACTGATCATGCACTGATCACGTGGCTATCATGCTCTGCTCACGTGGCTGATCATGCAACGATCACGTAGCAACCATGTACTGGTCACGTGACTGATCATGCACTGATCACGTAATTGATCATGCACTGATCACGTGGCTCATCATGCACTGATCACGTGGCTGATCACACATGTATCACGTGACTGATCATGCACTGATCACGTGGCTCTCATGCACTGATCACGTGGCTGTCATGCACTGATCACGTGGATATCATGCACTGATCACGTGGCTGATCACACACGTATCACATGACTGATCATGCACTGATCACGTGGCTATCATGCACTGATCACGTGGCTATCATGCACTGATCACGTGGCTATCATGCACTGATCACGTGGCTGATCATGCACTGATCACGTAGCTGATCATGCACTGATCACGTGACTGATCATGCACTGATCACGTAACTGATCATGCACTGATCACGTGGCTGATCATGCACTGATCACGTGGCTGATCATGCACTGATCACGTGACTGATCATGCACTGATCACGTGGCTATCATGCACTGATCACGTGGCTGATCATGCACTGATCACGTGTCTGATCATGCACTGATCACGTGGCTATCATGCACTGCTCACGTGGCTGATCATGCCATGATCACGCAGCTACCATGTACTGGTCACATGACTGATCATGCACTGATCACGTGACTGATCATGCAGTGATCACGTGGCTATCATGCACTACTCACGTGGCTGATCATGCAATGATCATGTAGCTACCATGTACAGGTCACGTGAATGATCATACACCCATCAGGTGACTGATCATGCACTGATCACGTGGCTATCATGCACTGATCACGAGACTGATCATGCACTGATCACGTCTATATCATGCACTGATCACATGACTGCCCATGCACTGATCACGTGGATGATCATACACTAATCTTGTGACAGATCATGCACTGATCACGTGGCTGATCATGCACTGATACCGTGACTGAGCATGGACTGATCACATGACTATCATGTAGTGATCACGTGACTTAATGGCGCTGATCATGTGACTGATCATGCGCTGATCATGTTTGCTATCATACACTGATCATGTGCCTCTGGAGGCAATAAACAAAGAGCTGAGTAGGCACGAATCAAACAGTCAGCAGGCAATAATCATGGAACTCAGGTGTGAGGAATCATGCTGCTCAGCTGGCAATAATCAAGCAGCTGAGCAGGCAGGAATTACGCAGCACAGCTGGCAATTGTCAAGCAGATGACAGGCAGGAATCGTGCAGCTCAGCTGGCAATTGTCAAGCAGATGAGCAGACAGTAATCACGCAGCTCAGCAGGCCCAGATCACGTGACTGAGCATGCACTGTTCACGTGGCTGATCATACACTGATCACGTGATGATCATGCACTGATCACTTGGATATCATGCACTGATCACGTGGCTGATCATACACTGTTCACGTGTCTGACCATGCACTGATCACGTGGCTGATCATACACTGCTCACGTAACTGATCATGCACTGATCACGTGGCTATCATGCACTGATCACGTGGCTGAACATGCACTGTTCACGTGGCTGATCACACACCTGTCACGTGACATATCATGCACTGATCACGTGGCACTCATGCACTGATCACGTGGCTGATCATACTCTGCTCACGTAACTCATGCACACATCACGTGGCTATCATGCACTGCTCACGTGGCTGTCATGGAATGATCACGTAGCAACCATATACTGGTAACGTGACTGATCATGCAAAGATCACGTAAATGATCATGCACTGTTCACGTGACTGATCATGTACTGATCACGTGACTGATCATGCACTGACCACGTGGCTATCATGCTCTGCTCACGTGGCTGATCATGCAACGATCACGTAGCAACCATGTACTGGTCACGTGACTGATCATGCACTGATCACGTAATTGATCCTGCACTGATCACGTGGCTCATCATGCACTGATCACGTGGCTGATCACACATGTATCACGTGACTGATCATGCACTGATCCGTGGCTCTCATGCACTGATCACGTGGCTGTCATGCACTGATCACGTGGATATCATGCACTGATCACGTGGCTGATCACACTATCACATGACTGATCATGCACTGATCACGTGGCTATCATGCACTGATCACGTGGCTATCATGCACTGATCACGTGGCTGATCAGGCAATGATCACGTAGCTACCATGTACTGGTCACGTGACTGATCATGCACTGATCACGTAATTGATCATGCACTGATCATGTGGCTGATCATGCACTGATCACGTGGCTGATCATACACTGATCACATACTGATCATGCACTGATCACGTGACTGATCATGCACTGATCACGTGGCTATCATGCACTGATCACTTGGCTGGACATACACTGATCACGTGGCTGATCATGCACTGATCACGTGACTGATCATGCACTGATCACGTGTCTGATCATGCACTGATCACGTGGCTATCATGCACTGATCACGTGGCTGATCATGCCATGATCACGCAGCTACCATGTACTGGTCACATGACTGATCATGCACTGATCACGTGACTGATCATGCAGTGATCACGTGGCTATCATGAACTACTCACGTGGCTGATCATGCAATGATCATGTAGCTACCATGTACAGGTCACGTGAATGATCATACACCCATCAGGTGACTGATCATGCACTGATCACGTGGCTATCATGCACTGATCACGGACTGATCATGCACTGTTCACGTCTATATCATGCACTGATCACATGACTGCCCGTGCACTGATCACGTGGATGATCATACACTAATCTTGTGACAGATCATGCACTGATCACGTGGCTGATCATGCACTGATACCGTGACTGAGCATGGACTGATCACATGACTATCATGTAGTGATCACGTGACTTAATGGCGCTGATCATGTGACTGATCATGCGCTGATCATGTTTGCTATCATACACTGATCATGTGCCTCTGGAGGCAATAAACAAAGAGCTGAGTAGGCACGAATCAAACAGTCAGCAGGCAATAATCATGGAACTCAGGTGTGAGGAATCATGCTGCTCAGCTGGCAATAATCAAGCAGCTGAGCAGGCAGGAATTACGCAGCACAGCTGGCAATTGTCAAGCAGATGACAGGCAGGAATCGTGCAGCTCAGCTGGCAATTGTCAAGCAGATGAGCAGACAGTAATCACGCAGCTCAGCAGGCCCAGATCACGTGACTGAGCATGCACTGTTCACGTGGCTGATCATGCACTGATCACGTGATGATCATGCACTGATCACGTGGCTGATCATACACTGTTCACGTGTCTGACCATGCACTGATCACGTGGCTGATCATGCACTGCTCACGTAACTGATCATGCACTGATCACGTGGCTATCATGCACTGATCACGTGGCTGATCATGCACTGATCACGTGGCTGATCACACATGTATCACGTGACTGATCATGCACTGATCACGTGGCTCTCATGCACTGATCACGTGGCTCATCATGCACTGATCACGTGGCTATCATGCACTGATCATGTGGCTGATCACATACGTATCACATGACTGATCATGCACTGATCACGTGGCTGATCATGCACTGATCACGTGGCTATCATGCACTGATCACGTGGCTGATCATGCAATGATCACGTAGCTACCATGTACTGGTCACGTGACTGATCATGCACTGATCACGTAATTGATCATGCACTGATCACGTGGCTGATCATGCACTGATCACGTGGCTGATCATGCACTGATCACATGACTGATCATGCACTGATCACGTGACTGATCATGCACTGATCACGTGGCTATCATGCACTGATCACGTGGCTGATCATGCCATGATCACGCAGCTACCATGTACTGGTCACATGACTGATCATGCACTGATCACGTGACTGATCATGCAGTGATCACGTGGCTATCATGAACTACTCACGTGGCTGATCATGCAATGATCATGTAGCTACCATGTACAGGTCACGTGAATGATCATACACCCATCAGGTGACTGATCATGCACTGATCACGTGGCTATCATGCACTGATCACGAGACTGATCATGCACTGTTCACGTCTATATCATGCACTGATCACATGACTGCCCGTGCACTGATCACGTGGATGATCATACACTAATCTTGTGACAGATCATGCACTGATCACGTGGCTGATCATGCACTGATACACGTGACTGAGCATGGACTGATCACATGACTATCATGTAGTGATCACGTGACTTAATGGCGCTGATCATGTGACTGATCATGCGCTGATCATGTTTGCTATCATACACTGATCATGTGCCTCTGGAGGCAATAAACAAAGAGCTGAGTAGGCACGAATCAAACAGTCAGCAGGCAATAATCATGGAACTCAGGTGTGAGGAATCATGCTGCTCAGCTGGCAATAATCAAGCAGCTGAGCAGGCAGGAATCGTGCAGCTCAGCTGGCAATTGTCAAGCAGATGAGCAGACAGTAATCACGCAGCTCAGCAGGCCCAGATCACGTGACTGAGCATGCACTGTTCACGTGGCTGATCATACACTGATCACGTGTCTGACCATGCACTGATCACGTGGCTGATCATACACTGCTCACGTAACTGATCATGCACTGATCACGTGGCTATCATGCACTGATCACGTGGCTGAACATGCACTGTTCACGTGGCTGATCACACACCTGTCACGTGACATATCATGCACTGATCACGTGGCACTCATGCACTGATCACGTGGCTGATCATACTCTGCTCACGTAACTCATGCACACATCACGTGGTTATCATGCACTGCTCACGTGGCTGTCATGGAATGATCACGTAGCAACCATATACTGGTAACGTGACTGATCATGCAAAGATCACGTAAATGATCATGCACTGTTCACGTGACTGATCATGTACTGATCACGTGACTGATCATGCACTGACCACGTGGCTATCATGCTCTGCTCACGTGGCTGATCATGCACGATCACGTAGCAACCATGTACTGGTCACGTGACTGATCATGCACTGATCACGTAACTGATCCTGCACTGATCACGTGGCTCATCATGCACTGATGTGGCAGATCACACATGTATCAAGTGACTGATCATGCACTGATCACGTGGCTCTCATGCACTGATCACGTGGCTGTCATGCACTGATCACGTGGATATCATGCACTGATCATGTGGCTGATCACACACGTATCACATGACTGATCATGCACTGATCACGTGGCTATCATGCACTGATCACGTGGCTATCATGCACTGATCATGTGGCTGATCAGGCAATGATCACGTAGCTACCATGTACTGGTCACGTGACTGATCATGCACTGATCACGTAATTGATCATGCACTGATCATGTGGCTGATCATGCACTGATCACGTGGCTGATCATGCACTGATCACATAACTGATCATGCACTGATCACGTGACTGATCATGCACTGATCACGTGGCTATCATGCACTGATCACGTGGCTGGACATACACTGATCACGTGCCTGGTCATGCACTGATCACGTGGCTGATCATGCACTGATCACGTGACTGATCATGCACTGATCACGTGGCTGATCATGCACTGATCACGTGGCTATCATGCACTGCTCACGTGGCTGATCATGCCATGATCTGCAGCTACCATGTACTGGTCATGACTGATCATGCACTGATCACGTGACTGATCATGCAGTGATCACGTGGCTATCATGAACTACTCACCTGGCTGATCATGCAATGATCATGTAGCTACCATGTACAGGTCACGTGAATGATCATACACCCATCAGGTGACTGATCATGCACTGATCACGTGGCTATCATGCACTGATCACGAGGCTGATCATGCACTGTTCACGTCTATATCATGCACTGATCACATGACTGCCCGTGCACTGATCACGTGGATGATCATACACTAATCTTGTGACAGATCATGCACTGATCACGTGGCTGATCATGCACTGATACCGTGACTGAGCATGGACTGATCACATGACTATCATGTAGTGATCACGTGACTTAATGGCGCTGATCATGTGACTGATCATGCGCTGATCATGTTTGCTATCATACACTGATCATGTGCCTCTGGAGGCAATAAACAAAAAGCTGAGTAGGCACGAATCAAACAGTCAGCAGGCAATAATCATGGAACTCAGGTGTGAGGAATCATGCTGCTCAGCTGGCAATAATCAAGCAGCTGAGCAGGCAGGAATTACGCAGCACAGCTGGCAATTGTCAAGCAGATGACAGGCAGGAATCGTGCAGCTCAGCTGGCAATTGTCAAGCAGATGAGCAGACAGTAATCACGCAGCTCAGCAGGCCCAGATCACGTGAGTGAGCATGCACTGTTCACGTGGCTGATCATACAATGATCACGTGATGATCATGTACTGATCACTTGGATATCATGCACTGATCACGTGGCTGATCATACACTGTTCACGTGTCTGACCATGCACTGATCACGTGGCTGATCATACACTGCTCACGTTACTGATCATGCACTGATCACGTGGCTATCATGCACTGATCACGTGGCTGAACATGCACTGTTCACGCTCATGCACACATCACGTGGCTATCATGCTGCTCACGTGGCACATCATGGAATGATCACGTAGCAACCATATACTGGTAACGTGACTGATCATGCAAAGATCACGTAAATGATCATGCACTGTTCACGTGACTGATCATGTACTGATCCGTGACTGATCATGCACTGCCACGTGGCTATCATGCACTGCTCACGTGGCTGATCATGCAACGATCACGTAGCAACCATGTACTAGTCACGTGACTGATCATGCACTGATCACGTGTCGATCCTGCACTGATCACGTGGCTCATCATGCACTGATCACGTGGCTGATCACACATGTATCACGTGACTGATCATGCACTGATCCCGTGGCTCTCATGCACTGATCACGTGGCTGTCATGCACTGATCACGTGGATATCATGCACTGATCATGTGGCTGATCATGCGTATCACATGACTGATCATGCACTGATCCGTGGCTATCATGCACTGATCACGTGGCTATCATGCACTGATCACGTGGCTGATCAGGCAATGATCACGTAGCTACCATGTACCGGTCCGCGTAGATCATGCACTGATCCGTGATGATCATGCACTGATCATGTGGCTGATCATGCACTGATCACGTGGCTGATCATGCACTGATCACGTAACTGATCATGCACTGATCACATGACTGATCATGCACTGATCACGTGGCTATCATGCACTGATCACGTGGCTGATCATACACTGATCACGTAACTGATCATGCACTGATCACGTGGCTGATCATGCACTGATCACGTGACTGATCATGCACTGATCACGTGTCTGATCATGCACTGATCACGTGGCTATCATACACTGCTCACGTGGCTGATCATGCCCTGATCACGTGGCTACCATGCACTGGTCACGTGGCTGATCATGCACTGATCACGTGACTGATCATGCACTGATCACGTGGCTATCATGCACTGATCACGTGGCTGAACATGCAATGATCATGTGGCTGACCATGCACTGGTCACGTGAATGATCATGCACTGATCACGTGACTGATCATGCACTGATCACGTGGCTATCATACACTGCTCACGTAACTGATCATGCACTGATCACGTCTATATCATGCACTGATCACGTGGCTGCCCATGCACTGATCACGTGGATGATCATACACTGATCATGTGACAGATCATGCACTGATCACGTGGCTGATCATGCACTGATCACGTGACTGATCATGCACTGCTCACGTGACTGATCATGCACTGATCACGTGGCTATCATGCACTGATCACGTGGCTGATCATACACTGATCACGTGACTGATCATGCACTGATCACGTGGCTGATCATGCACTGATCACGTGACTGATCATGCACTGATCACGTGACTGATCATGCACTGATCACGTGGCTATCATGCACTGCTCACGTGGCTGATCATGCAATGATCACGTAGCTACCATGTACTGGTCACGTGACTGATCATGCACTGATCACGTGACTGATCATGCAGTGATCACGTGGCTATCATGAACTACTCACGTGGCTGATCATGCAATGATCATGTAGCTACCATGTACAGGTCACGTGAATGATCATACACCCATCAGGTGACTGATCATGCACTGATCACGTGGCTATCATGCACTGATCACGAGACTGATCATGCACTGTTCACGTCTATATCATGCACTGATCACATGACTGCCCGTGCACTGATCACGTGGATGATCATACACTAATCTTGTGACAGATCATGCACTGATCCCGTGGCTGATCATGCACTGATAGTGACTGAGCATGGACTGATCACATGACTATCATGTAGTGATCACGTGACTTAATGGCGCTGATCATGTGACTGATCATGCGCTGATCATGTTTGCTATCATACAGTGATCATGTGCCTCTGGAGGCAATAAACAAAGAGCTGAGGAGGCACGAATCAAACAGTCAGCAGGCAATAATCATGGAACACAGGTGTGAGGAATCATGCTGCTCAGCTGGCAATAATCAAGCAGCTGAGCAGGCAGGAATTACGCAGCACAGCTGGCAATTGTCAAGCAGATGACAGGCAGGAATCGTGCAGCTCAGCTGGCAATTGTCAAGCAGATGAGCAGACAGTAATCACGCAGCTCAGCAGGCCCAGATCACGTGACTGAGCATGCACTGTTCACGTGGCTGATCATACACTGTTCACGTGTCTGACCACGCACTGATCACGTGGCTGATCATACACTGCTCACGTAACTGATCATGCACTGATCACGTGGCTATCATGCACTGATCACGTGGCTGAACATGCACTGTTCACGTGGCTGATCACACCTGTCACGTGACATATCATGCACTGATCACGTGGCACTCATGCACTGATCACGTGGCTGATCATACTCTGCTCACGTAACCATGCACATCACGTGGCTATCATGCACTGCTCCGTGGCTCGTCATGGAATGATCACGTAGCAACCATATACTGGTAACGTGACTGATCATGCAAAGATCAAGTAAATGATCATGCACTGTTCACGTGACTGATCATGTACTGATCACGTGACTGATCATGCACTGACCACGTGGCTATCATGCTCTGCTCACGTGGCTGATCATGCAACGATCACGTAGCAACCATGTACTGGTCACGTGACTGATCATGCACTGATCACGTAATTGATCCTGCACTGATCACGTGGCTCATCATGCACTGATCACGTGGCTGATCACACATGTATCAAGTGACTGATCATGCACTGATCCCGTGGCTCTCATGCACTGATCACGTGGCTGTCATGCACTGGTCACGTGGATATCATGCACTGATCATGTGGCTGATCACACCGTATCACATGACTGATCATGCACTGATCACGTGGCTATCATGCACTGATCACGTGGCTATCATGCACTGATCACGTGGCTATCATGCACTGATCACGTGGCTGATCATGCACTGATCATGCTTCATGCACTGATCACGTGGCTGATCATGCACTGATCACGTAACTGATCATGCACTGATCACGTGGCTGATCATGCACTGATCACGTGGCTGATCATACACTGATCACGTGGCTGATCATGCACTGATCACGTGGCTGATCATGCACTGATCACGTGACTGATCATGCACTGATCTCGTGTCTGATCATGCACTGATCACGTGGCTATCATGCACTGCTCACGTGGCTGATCATGCCATGATCACGCAGCTACCATGTACTGGTCACATGACTGATCATGCACTGATCACGTGACTGATCATGCAGTGATCACGTGGCTATCATGAACTACTCACGTGGCTGATCATGCAATGATCATGTAGCTACCATGTACAGGTCACGTGAATGATCATACACCCATCAGGTGACTGATCATGCACTGATCACGTGGCTATCATGCACTGATCACGAGACTGATCATGCACTGTTCACGTCTATATCATGCACTGATCACATGACTGCCCGTGCACTGATCACGTGGATGATCATACACTAATCTTGTGACAGATCATGCACTGATCACGTGGCTGATCATGCACTGATACCGTGACTGAGCATGGACTGATCACATGACTATCATGTAGTGATCACGTGACTTAATGGCGCTGATCATGTGACTGATCATGCGCTGATCATGTTTGCTATCATACACTGATCATGTGCCTCTGGAGGCAATAAACAAAGAGCTGAGTAGGCACGAATCAAACAGTCAGCAGGCAATAATCATGGAACTCAGGTGTGAGGAATCATGCTGCTCAGCTGGCAATAATCAAGCAGCTGAGCAGGCAGGAATTACGCAGCACAGCTGGCAATTGTCAAGCAGATGACAGGCAGGAATCGTGCAGCTCAGCTGGCAATTGTCAAGCAGATGAGCAGACAGTAATCACGCAGCTCAGCAGGCCCAGATCACGTGACTGAGCATGCACTGTTCACGTGGCTGATCATACACTGATCACGTGATGATCATGCACTGATCACTTGGATATCATGCACTGATCACGTGGCTGATCATACACTGTTCACGTGTCTGACCATGCACTGATCACGTGGCTGATCATACACTGCTCACGTAACTGATCATGCACTGATCACGTGGCTATCATGCACTGATCACGTGGCTGAACATGCACTGTTCACGTGGCTGATCACACACTGTCACGTGACATATCATGCACTGATCACGTGGCACTCATGCACTGATCACGTGGCTGATCATACTCTGCTCACGTAACTCATGCACACATCACGTGGCTATCATGCACTGCTCACGTGGCTCGTCATGGAATGATCACGTAGCAACCATATACTGGTAACGTGACTGATCATGCAAAGATCATAAATGATCATGCACTGTTCACGTGACTGATCATGTACTGATCACGTGACTGATCATGCACTGACCACGTGGCTATCATGCTCTGCTCACGTGGCTGATCATGCAACGATCACGTAGCAACCATGTACTGGTCACGTGACTGATCATGCACTGATCACGTAATTGATCCTGCACTGATCACGTGGCTCATCATGCACTGATCACGTGGCTGATCACACATGTATCACGTGACTGATCATGCACTGATCCCGTGGCTCTCATGCACTGATCACGTGGCTGTCATGCACTGATCACGTGGATATCATGCACTGATCATGTGGCTGATCAA
>NW_026894482.1:0-121920 GCF_032452875.1 Bos javanicus | reverse complement strand
AGATACGTGATCAGTGCATGATCAGCCACGTGATCAGTGCATGATCAGCCACGTGATCAGTGCATGATCAGTCATTGATCACAGCGTGTGATCAGCCACGTGACCAGTGCATGATATCAGTGCATGATAGCCAAGTGATCAGTGCATGATAGCCACGTGATCAGTGCATGATCAGTCACGTGATACGTGTGTGATCATCCACGTGATCAGTGCAGGATAGCCACGTGATCAGTGCAGGATAGCCACGTGATCATTTCATGATTAGTCACATGATCTGTACATGATCAGTCACGTGATACGTGCATGATCAGCCACCGGATCAGTGCGTGATGAGCCATGTGATCAGTGCAGGATCAATTACATGATCAGTGCATGATCAGTCACGAGACCAGTACATGGTTGCTACGTGATCGTTGCATGATCAGAAACGTGAGCAGAGCATGATAGCCACGTGATCAGTGCATGATAGCCACGTGATCAGTGCATGTTAGCCACGTGATCAGTGCATGATCAGTCACGTGATACATGTGTGATTAGCCACGTGATCAGTGCATGATATCCACGTGATCATTGCAGGATAGCCACGTGATCAATTCATGATAATTCACGTGATCTGTACATGATCAGTCACGTGAACAATGCATGATCAGTCATGTGATCAGTGTATGAACAGCCAAGTGATCAGTGCATGATAGCCACGTGATCAGTGCATGATCAGTCACGTGATACGTGTGTGATCATCCACGTGATCAGTGCATGATATCCACGTGATCAGTGCAGGATAGCCACGTGATCATTTCATGATTAGTCACGTGATCTGTACATGATCAGTCACGTGATACGTGTGTGATCAGCCACCGGATCAGTGCGTGATGAGCCACGTGATCAGTGCAGGATCAATTACGTGAACAGTGCATGATCAGTCACGAGACCAGTACATGGTTGCTACCTGATCGTTGCATGATCAGCCACGTGAGCAGAGCATGATAGCCACGTGATCAGTGCATGATATGCCACGTGATCAGTGCATGTTAGCCACGTGATCAGTGCATGATCAGTCACGTGATACAGTGTGATCAGCCACGTGATCAGTGCATGATATCCACGTGATCATTGCAGGATAGCCACGTGATCAATTCATGATTATTCACGTGATCAGTGCAATATCAGTCAAGTGATCAGTGCATGATCAGTCACGTGATCAGTGTATGATCAGCCACGTGATCAGTGCATGAAAAGCCAAATGATCAGTGCATGATCAATTACGTGATCAGTGCATGATCAGTCACGTGAAATGTGCATCATCAGTCACGTGATCTGTGCATGATCAGCACGTGATCAGTGCATGATCAATTACCTGATCAGTGCATGATCAGTCACGTGACCAGTGCATGGTAGCTACGTGATCATTGCATGATCAGCCACGTGATCAGTGCATGATAGCCACGTGATCAGTGCATGTTAGCCACGTGATCAGTGCATGATCAGTCACGTGATACATGTGTGATCAGCCACGTGATCAGTGCATGATATCCACGTGATCATTGCAGGATAGCCACGTGATCACTTCATGATTATTCACGTGATCTGTACATGATCAGTCACGTGAACAGTGCATGATCAGTCATGTGATCAGTGTATGACCAGCCAAGTGATCAGTGCACGATAGCCACGTGATCAGTGCATGATCAGTCACGTGATCAGTGCATGATCAGCGACGTGAACAGTGCATGCTCAGTCACGTGATCAGTGCATGAAAAGCCAAATGATAAGTGCATGATCAATTACGTGATCAGCGCATGATCAGCCACATGATCAGTGCATGATCAGTCACGTGATCAGTACATGATCAGTCACGTGATCAGTGCATGATCATTTATGTGATCTGTGCATGATCAGTCACGTGACCAGTATATGGTAGCTACATGATCTTTCCATGACGAGCCAAGTGTGCAGTGCATGATAGAAACGTGATGTATGCATGATGAGTTACGTGAACAGAGTATGATCAGCCACGTGATCTGTGCATGAGTGCCACGTAATCAGTGCATGATATGTCACGTGACAGTGTGTGATCAGCCACGTGAACAGTGCATATTCAGCCATGTATTCAGTGCATGATAGCCACGTGATCAGTGCATGATCAGTTACGTGAGCAGTGTATGATCAGCCACGTGATCAGTGCATGGTCAGACACATGAACAGTGTATGATCAGCCACGTGATCAGTGCATGATATCAAAGTGATCAGTGCATGATCAATCACGTGATCAGTGTATGATCAGTCACGTGAACAGTGCATGCTCAGTCACGGTATCAGTGCATGATCAGCCACGTGATCAGTGCATGATCTGTCACATGATTAGTGAATGATCATCACGTGATCAGTGCATGGGCAGTCATGTGATCAGTGCATGATATAGTCGTGATCAGTGCATGATCAGTCTCGTGATCAGTGCATGATAGCCACGTGATCAGTGCATGATCAGTCACCTGATGGGTGTATGATCATTCACGTGACCTGTACATGGTAGCTACATCATCATTGCATGATCAGAAACGTGAGTAGTGCATGATAGCCACGTGATCACTGCATGATCAGCCACGTGAGCAGTGCATGATAGCCACATGATCAGTGCATGATCAGACATGAGACCAGTGCATGGTCAGTCACGTGATCACTGCATGATCATCCACGTGATCAATGCATGTGGAGTCATGTAATCAATGCATGATAGCGCCTTGATCAGTGCAAGATCAGTCCCGTGATGAGTGTATGATTAGCCAAGTGATCAGTGCAAGATAGCTACGTGATCAGTGCATGATCAGTCATATGATCAGTGCATGATTAGCCACGTCATCAGTGCATGATAGCCACGTGATCAGTGCATACTATTACGTGAACAATGCATGTGCAATCACGTGATCAGTGCATGATATCCAAGTGATCAGTGCATGATCATCACGTGATCAGTGTATGATGAGCCACGTGAACAGTGCATACTCAGTCACGTGATCAGGGCCTGCTGAGCTGCGTGATTACTGTCTGCTCATCTGCTTGACAATTGCCAGCTGAGCTGCACGATTCCTGCCTGCCACGTCCTTGACAATTGCCACCTGTGCTGCGTAATTCCTGCCTGCTCATCTATTTGATTATTGCCAGCTGAGCAGCATGATTTCTCACAGCTGAGTTCCATGATTATAGCCTGCTGACTGTTTCCTGCCTACTCAGCTCTATGTTCATTGCCTCCAGAGGCACATGATCAGTGTGTGACACCAAACATGATCAGCACATGATCAGTCACTTGATCAATGCATGATAAGCCAGGTGATCAGTGCATGATCAATTACGTGATCATTGCATGATCAGTCATGTGACCAGTACATGGTAGCTGCGTGACCATTGCATGATCAGCCACGTGATCAGTGCATGATATCCACGTGATCAGTGCAGGATAGCCATGTGATCACTTCATGATTATTTACGTGATCTTTACATGATCAGTCACGTGATACGTGCGTGATCAGCCACCTGATCAGTGCATGATGACCCATGTGATCAGTGCAGGATCAATTATATGATCAGTGCATGATCAGTCACGTGACCAGTACATGGTAGCTACGTGATCATTGCATGATCAGCCACGTGATCAGTGCATGATCAGCCACGTGATCAGTGCATGAGAGCCACGTGATCAGTGCATGAGCAGCCACGTGATCAGTGCATGATCAGTCACGTGATACATGTGTGATTAGCCATGTGATCAGTGCATGATGAGCCAGGTGATCATTGCAGGATCAATTACGTGATCAGTGCATAATCAGTCACGTGACCAGTACATGGTTGCTACGTGATCGTTGCATGATCAGCCACGTGAGCAGAGCATGATAGCCAAGTGATCTGTGCATGATCAGTCACGTGATCAGTAAATGATCAGTCACGTGAACAGTGCATGATCATTCACGTTATCTGTGCATGATCAGTCGCGTGACCAGTATATGGTAGCTATGTGATCATTCCATGACGAGCCACGTGAGCAGTGCATGATAGCCACGTGATGTGTGCATGATGAGTCGTGAGCAGAGTATGATCAGCCACGTGATCAGTGCATGAGTGCCACGTGATTAGTGCATGATATGTCACGTGACAGGTGTGTGATCAGCCACGTGAACAGTGCATGTTCAGCCACGTGATCAGTCCATGATAGCCACGTGATCAGTGCATGATCAGTTACGTGAGCAGTGTATGATCAGCCACGTGATCAGTGCATGATCAATTACGTGAACAGTGTATGATCAGCCACGTGATCAGTGCATGATCAGTTACGTGATCAGTGCATGATCACCCACATGATCAGTGCATGATCAATTACGTGATCAGTGCATGATCAGTCACGTGACCAGTATATGGTAGCTAGGTGATCATTGCATGATCAGCCACATGAGCTGTGCATGATAGCACGAGATCAGTGCATGATCAGTCACGTGATCAGTGCATGATCACTCACGTTAACAGTGCATGATAAGTCACCTGATCAGTGCATGATCAATTCGTGATCAGTGCATGATCACTCACGTGACCAGTACATGGTAGCTGCGTGATCAGTGTATGACCAGCCAAGTGATCAGTGCATGATAGCCACGTTATCAGTGCATGATCTGTCGCATGATCAGTGTATGATCATCCGGGTGATCAGTGCATGGGCAGTCATGTGATCAGTGCATGATATAGATGTGATTAGTGCATGATCAGTCTCGTGATCAGTTTATGATCAACCACGTGATCAGTGCACGATAGCCAGGTAATGAGTGCACGATAGCCAGATGATCAGGGCATTATCATCCACGTGATCAGTGCATGGGCAGTCATGTGATCAGTGCATGATATAGACGTGATCAGTGCATGATCAGTCTCGTGATCAGTGCATGATAGCCACGTGATCAGTGCATGATAGCTACGTGATCAGTGCAGGATCAGTCACGTGATCATTGTTTGATCAGCCACGTGACCAGTGCATGATATCAGTGCATGATATCCACGTGATCAGTGCATGATAGCCACGTGATCAGTGCATGATCAGTTTCATGAGCAGTGTATGATAAGCCACCTGATCAGTGCATGGTCAGACACGTGAACACTGTATGATCAGCCACGTGATCACTCCATGATATCCAAGTGATCAGTGCATGATCAATCACGTGATCAGTATACGATCAGCCACGTGAAAAGTGCATGCTCATTCACGTGGTCAGGGCCTGCTGAGCTGCGTGATTACTGTCTGCTCATCTGCTTGACAATTTCCAGCTGTGCTGCATAATTCCTGCATGCTCAGCTGCTTGATTATTGCCAGCTGAGCAGCATGATTCCTCACAGCTGAGTTCCATGATTATAGCCTGCTGGCTGATTCCTGCCTACTCAGCTCTTTGTTCATTGCGTCCAGAGGCCCATGATCAGTGTATGGTAGCAAACATGATCAGCGCATGATCAGTCACATGATCAGCACCATTAAGTCACGTGATCACTGCATGATAGTCATGTGATCAGTCCATGCTCAGTCACGGTATCAGTGCATGATCAGCCACGTGATCAGTGCATGATAGCCACGTGATCATTGCATGATAGCCACGTGATCAGTGCATGATCAGCCAGGTGCTCAGTGCATGATAGCTACGTAATCAGTTCATGATTAGTCACGTGATCTGTGCATGACCAGGCAGGTGATCAGTGTATCATCAGCCACGTGAACAGTGCATGATAGCCACTTGATCAGTGCATGATCAGTCACCTGATGGGTGTATGATCAGTCACGTGACCGGTACATGGTAGCTACATGATCATTGCATGTTCAGCCACGTGAGTAGTGCATGATAGCCACGTGATCAGTGCATGATCAGTCACGTGATCAGTGCAGTATCAGTCATGTGACCAGTACAGGGTAGCTGCGTGATCACTGCATGATAAGCCACGTGAGCAGTGCATTATAGCCACGTGATCAGTGCATGATCAGCCACGTGATCAGTGCATGATCAGTCACGTGATCAGTGTATGACCAGCCAAGTGATCAGTGCATGATCAGTCCCGTGATCAGTGCATGATCTGTCACATGATCAGTGCATGATCAGTCACGTGACCAGTGTATGATCAGCCACGTGATCAGTGCATGATCAGCCACATGATCAGTGCATGATCAATTACGTGATCAGTGCATGATCAGTCACGTGACCAGTACATGGTAGCTAGGTGATCATTGCATGATCAGCCACGTGAGGCGCGCATGATAGTCACGAGATCAGTGCATGATCAGTCACGTGATTAGTGCATGATCAGTCACGTGAACAGGGCATGGTAAGTCACCTGATCAGTGCATGATCAATTACGTGATAGGTGCATGATCACTCAGGTGACCAGTACATGGGAGCTACGTGATCATTGCATGATCAGCCACGTGAGCAGTGCATGATAGCCACGTGATCAGTGCATGATCAGTTTCGGGAGCAGACTATGATCAGCCACTTGATCAGTGCATGATCGCCACGTGATCACTGCATGATCTGTCACATGATCAGTGTATGAACATCCACGTGATCAGTGCATGGGCAGTCAAGTGATCAGTGCATGATAGCCACGTTATCAGTGCATGATCAGTCACCTGATGGGTGTATGGTCAGTCACGTGACCGGTACATGGTAGCTACTTGATCATTGCATGATCAGCCACGTGAGTAGTGCATGATAGCCAAGTGATGTGTGCATGATCAGATACGTGAGCAGAGTATGATCAACCATGTGATCAGTGCATGAGTGCCACGTGATCAGTGCATGATCAGTCACGTGACAGGTGTGTGGTAAGCCACGTGAACAGTGCATGTTCAGCCACGTGATCAGTGCATGATATCCACGTGATCAGTGCATGATCAGTTACGTGAACAGTGTATGATCAGCCACGTGAGCAGTGCATGGTCAGACACGTGAAGAGTGTATGATCAAACACGTGATCATTGCATGATATCCACGTGGTCAGTGCATGATGAGTCTCGTGAACAGTGCATGATCAGTCACGTAATCAGTGTATGATCAGACAAGTGATCAGTGCAAGATAGCTACGTGATCAGTGCATGATCAGTCACATGATCAGTGCATGATCAGCCACGTGATCAGAGCATGATAGCCACGTGAGCAGTGCATACAATTACGTGATCAGTGCATGCGCAATCACCTGATCAGTGCATGAGAGCCACGTGATCAGTGCATGATCATTCACGTGATAGGTGTGTGATCAGCGATGTGAACAGTGCATGCTCAGTCACGTGATCAGGGCCTGCTGAGCTGCGTGATTACTGTCTGCTCATCTGCTTGACAATTGCCAGCTGAGATGCACGATTCCTGCCTGTCATCTCCTTAACAATTGCCACCTGTGCTGCGTAATTCCTGCCTGCTCATCTACTTGATTATTGCCAGCTGAGCAGCATGATTTCTCAGAGCTGAGTTCCATGATTATAGCCTGCTGACTGATTTCTGCCTACTCAGCTCTTTGTTCATTGCCTCCAGATGCACATGATCAGTGTGTGACAGCAAACATGATCAGCACATGATCAGTCACATGATGAATTCATGATAAGCCAGGTGATCAGTGCATGATCAATTACGTGATCAGTGCATGATCAGTCATGTGACCAGTACATGGTAGCTGCGTGATCACTGCATGATCAGCCACGTGAGCAGTGCATGATAGCCACGTGATCAGTGCATGATCAATCACGTGATCAGTGCATGATCAGTCACGTGTTCAGTGCATGATCAGCCACGTGATCAGTGCATGATCAATTACGTGATCAGTGCATGATCACTCATGTGACCAGTGCATGGTAGCCACGTGATCATTGCATGATCAGCCACGTGATCAGTGCATGATCAATTACGTGAACAGTGTATGATTAGCCACGTGATCAGTGCATGATATCCAAGTGATCAGTGCTTGATCAATCATGTGATCAGTGTATGATCAGCCAGGTGAACAGTGCATGTTCAGTCACGTGATCAGGGCCTGCTGAGCTGCGTGATTACTGTCTGCTCATCTGCTTGACAATTGCCAGCTGAGCTGAATGATTCCTGCCTGTCATCTGCTTGACAATTGCCAGCTGTGCTGTGTAATTCCTGCCTGCTCAGCTGCTTGATTATTGCCAGCTGAGCAGCATGATTCCTCACAGCTGAGTTCCATGATTATTGCCTGCTGACTGTTTGATTCGTGCCTACTCAGCGCTTTGTTTATTGCCTCCAGAGGCACATGATCAGTGTATGATAGCAAGCATGCTCGGCGCATGATCAGTCACATGGTCAGCGCCATTAAGTCACGTGATCACTACATGATAGTCATGTGATCTGTCCATGCTCAGTCACGGTATCAGTGCATGATCAGCCACGTGATCAGTGCATGATAGCCACGTGATCAGTGCATGATCAGCCACGTGATCAGTGCATGATCAGCCAGGTGATCAGTGAATGATTGCTACGTGATCAGTTCATGATTAGTCACGTGATCTGTGCATGACCAGCAGGTGATCAGTGTATGATCAGCCACGTGAAGAGTGCATGATAGCCACGTGATCAGTGCATGATCAGTCACCTGATGGGTGTATGATCAATCACGTGACCGGTACATGGTAGATACATGATCATTGCATGATCAGCCACGTGAGTAGTGCATGATCAGCCACGTGATCAGTGCATGATCAGTGAGGTGATCAGTGCATGATCAGTCATGTAATCTGTGCATGACCAGGCACGTGATCAGTGTATGACCAGCCATGTGATCAGTGCATGATAGCCACGTGATCAGTGCATGATCAGTCACGTGATCAGTGCATGATCAGTCACGTGATCAGTGCATGATCAGCCACATGATCAGTGCATGATAAATTACGTCATCAGTGCATGATCAGTCACGTGACCAGTACATGGTAGCTGCGTAATCAGTGTATGACCAGCCAAGTGATCAGTGCATGATAGCCACGTGATCAGTGCATGATCAGTCACGTGATCAGTGCATGATCAGTCACGTGATCAGTGCATGATCAGACACATGATCAGTCACGTGACCAGTACATGGTAGCTGCGTGATCATTGCATGGTCAGCCACGTTAGCAGTGCATGGTAACCAGTGATCAGTGCTTGATCAGCCACGTGATCAGTGCATGATCAATTACATAATCAGTGCAAGATCAGTCACGTGACCAGTACATGGTACCTACGTGATCATTGCATGAACAGCCACGTGATCAGTGCATGATAGCCACGTGATCAGTGCATGATCAGCCACGTGATCAGTGCATGATCAGTCACGTGATACTTGTGTGATCAGCCACGTGATCAGTGCATGATGAGTCAGGTGATCAGTGCAGGATCATTACGTGATCAGTGCATGATCAGTCAGGTGACCAGTACATGGTTGCTACGTGATCACTGCATGATCAGCCACGTGAGCAGTGCATGTTTGCCACGTGATCAGTGCATGATCAGTCACGTGATCAGTACATGATCAGTCACGTGAACAGTGCATGATCAGTTACGTGATCTGTGCATGATCAGTCACGTGACCAGTATATGGTAGCTACGTGAACATTGCATGACCAGCCAGGTGAGAAGTGCATGATAGCCACCTGATGTGTGCATGATCAGTTACGTGAGCAGAGTATGATAAGCCACGTGATCAGTGCATGAGTTCCACGTGATCAGTGCATGATCAGTCACGTGACAGGTGTGTGATAAGCCACGTGAACATTGCGTGATCAGCCACGTGATCAGTGCATGATATCCACGTGATCAGTGCATGATCTGTTACGTGAACAGTCTATGATCAGCCACGTGAGCAGTGCATGGTCAGACACGTGATCAGTGTATGATCAAACACGTGAGCAGTGCATGGTCAGACACGTGAACAGTGCATGATCAGCCACGTGATCAGTGCATGATATCCACGTGATCAGTGCATGATCAGTCACGTGATCAGTACAAGATCAGTCACAGGAACAGTGCATGATCATTTACGTGATCTGTGCATAATCAGTCGCGTGACCAGTATATGGTAGCTACGTGATCATTGCATGACCAGACACGTGAGCAGTGCATGAGCAGCCACATGATCAGTGCATGACCAGGCACATGATCAGTGTATGACCAGCCAAATGATCAGTGCATGATAGCCAGGTGATCAGTGCATGATCAGTCACGTGATCAGTACATGGTCAGTCACGTGATAAGTGCATGATCATGCACGTAATCCGTGCATGTGTAGTCATGTAGTCAATGCATGATAGCGCCGCAATCAGTGCACGATCAGTTCCGTGATGAGTGTATGATCAGCCAAGTGACCAGTGCAAGATAGCTACGTGATCAGTGCATGATCAGTCACATGATCAGTGCATGATCAGCCACGTCATCAGTGCATGATAGCCACGTGTGCAGTGCATACAATTACGTGATCAGTGCATGCCCAATCACGTGATCTGTGCATGAGAGCCACGTGATCAGTGCATGATCATTCACGTGATAGGTTTGTGATCAGCAACGTGAACAGTGCATGCTCAGTCACGTGATCCGGGCTTCCTGAGCTTCGTGATTACTGTCTGCTCATCTGCTTGACAATTGCCAGCTGAGCTGCATAATTCCTGCCTGCTCATCTACTTGATTATTGCCAGCTGAGCAGCATGATTTCTCAGAGCTGAGTTCCATGATTATTGCCTACTGATTCGTGCCTACTCAGCTCTTTGTTCATTGCCTCCAGAGGCACATGATCAGTGTATGACAGCAAACATGATCAGCACATAATGAATCACATAATCAATGCATGATAAGCCAGGTGATCAGTGCATGATCAATTACGTGATCAGTGCATGATCAGTCATGTGACCAGTACATGGTAGCTGCGTGTTCATTGCATGATCAGCCACGTGAGCAGTGAATGATAGCCACGTGATCAGTGCACGATCAGCCACGTGATCAGTGCATAGTCAGTCACGTGATCAGTGCATGATCAGCCACGTGATCAGTGCATGATCAGTCACGTGACCAGTACATGGTAGCTACGTGATCATTGCATGATAAGCCACGTGATCTGTGCATGATAGCCACGTGATCAGTGCATGATCAGTCACGTGATACGCATGTGATCAGCCACGTGACCAGTGCATGATATCAGTGCATGATAGCCACGTGATCAGTGCATGATAGCCACGTGATCAGTGCATGATCAGTCACGTGATACGTGTGTGATCATCCACGTGATCAGTGCATGATATCCACGTGATCAGTGCAGGATAGCCACGTGATCATTTCATGATTAGTCACGTGATCTGTACATGATCAGTCACGTGATATGTGTGTGATCAGCCACCGGATCAGTGCGTGATGAGCCACGTGATCAGTGCAGGATCAATTACGTGATCAGTGCATGATCAGTCACGAGACCAGTACATGGTTGCTACGTGATCGTTGCATGATCAGAAACGTGAGCAGAGCATGATAGCCACGTGATCAGTGCATGATAGCCACGTGATCAGTGCATGTTCAGCCACGTGATCAGTGCATGATCAGTCACGTGATACATGTGTGATTAGCCACGTGATCAGTGCATGGTCAGACACGTGAACAGTGTATGATCAGCCACGTGATCAGTGCATGATATCCAAGTGATCAGTGCATGGTCAGACACGTGAACAGTGTATGAGCAGCCACGTGAGCAGTGCATGATAGCCACGTGATGTGTGCATGATCAGTTATGTGAGCAGAGTATGATAAGCCACGTGATCAGTGCATGAGTGCCACGTTATCAGTGCATGATCAGTCACGTGACTGGTGTGTGATCAGCCACGTGAACAGTGCATGTTCAGCCACGTATTCAGTGCATGATAGCCACGTGATCAGTGCATGATCAGTTACGTGAGCAGTGTATGACCAGACACGTGAACAGTGTATGATCACCCACGTGATCAGTGCATGATATCCAAGTGATCAGTGCATGATCAATCACGTGATCAGTGTATGATCAGTCACGTGATCAGTGCATGATCAGTCACGTGATCAGTGCATGATCAGCCACGTGATCAGTGCATGATCTGTCACATGATTAGTGAATGATCATCCACGTGATCAGTGCATGGGCAGTCATGTGATCAGTGCATGATATAGGCGTGATCAGTGCATGATCAGTCTCGTGATCAGTGCATGATAGCCACGTGATCAGTGCATGATCAGTCACCTGATGGGTGTATGATCATTCACGTGACCTGTACATGGTAGCTACATGATCATTGCAGGATCAGACACGTGAGTAGTGCATGATAGCCACGTGATCACTGCATGATCAGCCACGTGAGCAGTGCATGATAGCCACATGATCAGTGCATGATCAGACATGAGACCAGTGCATGGTCAGTCACGTGATCACTGCATGATCATCCACGTGATCAATGCATGTGGAGTCATGTAATCAATGCATGATAGCGCCTTGATCAGTGCACGATCACTCCCGTGATGAGTGTATGATCAGCCAAGTGATCAGTGCAAGATAGCTACGTGATCAGTGCATGATCAGTCATATGATCAGTGCATGATTAGCCACGTCATCAGTGCATGATAGCCACGTGATCAGTGCATACTATTACGTGAACAATGCATGTGCAATCACGTGATCAGTGCATGAGAGCCACGTGATCCGTGCATGATCAGTCACGTGATAGGTGTATGATCAGCCATGTGAACAGTGCATGCTCAGTCACGTGATCAGGGCCTGCTGAGCTGCGTGATTACTGTCTGCTCATCTGCTTGACAACTGCCAGCTGAGCTGCACGATTCCTGCCTGCCACGTCCTTGACAATTGCCACCTGTGCTGCGTAATTCCTGCCTGCTCATCTATTTGATTATTGCCAGCTGAGCAGCATGATTTCTCAGGGCTGAGTTCCATGATTATAGCCTGCTGACTGTTTCCTGCCTATTCAGCTCTATGTTCATTGCCTCCAGAGGCACATGATCAGTGTGTGACGCCAAACATGATCAGCACATGATCAGTCACTTGATCAATGCATGATAAGCCAGGTGATCAGTGCATGATCAATTACGTGATCATTGCATGATCAGTCATGTGACCAGTACATGGTAGCTGCATGATCATTGCATGATCAGCCACGTGATCAGTGCATGATATCCAGGTGATCAGTGCAGGATAGCCACGTGATCACTTCATGATTATTCACGTGATCTGTACATGATCAGTCACGTGATACGTGTGTGATCAGCCACCTGATCAGTGCGTGATGACCCATGTGATCAGTGCAGGATCAATTATGTGATCAGTGCATGATCAGTCACGTGACCAGTACATGGTAGCTACGTGATCATTGCGTGATCAGCCACGTGATCAGTGCATGATATCCATGTGATCAGTGCATGAGCAGCCACGTGATCAGTGCATGAGCAGCCACGTGATCAGTGCATGATCAGTCACGTGATACTTGTGTGATTAGCCATGTGATCAGTGCATGATGAGCCACGTGATCAGTGCAGGATCAATTACGTGATCAGTGCATGATCAGTCACGTGACCAGTACATAGTTGCTACGTGATCGTTGCATGATCAGCCACGTGAGCAGAGCATGATAGCCAAGTGATCTGTGCATGATCAGTCACGTGATCAGTACATGATCAGTCACGTGAACAGTGCATGATCATTCACGTGATCTGTGCATGATCAGTCACGTGACCAGTATATGGTAGCTACGTGATCATTCCATGACGAGCCACGTGAGCAGTGCATGATAGCCACGTGATCAGTGCATGATGAGTTATGTGAGCAGTGTATGATCAGTCACGTGATCAGTGCATGATGCCACGTGATCAGTGCATGATATGACACGTGACAGGTGTGTGATCAGCCACGTGAACAGTGCATGCTCAGTCACGTGATCTGGGCCTGCTAAGCTGCGTGATTACTGTCTGCTCATCTGGTTGACAATTGCCAGCTGAGCTGCGTAATTCCTGCCTGCTCAGCTGCTTGATTATTGCCAGCTGAGCAGCATGATTCCTCACACCTGAGTTCCATGATTATTGCCTGCTGACTGTTTGATTCGTGCCTACTCAGCTCTTTGTTTAGTGCCTCCAGAGGCTCATGATCAGTGTATGATAGCAAACATGATCAGCGCATGATCTGTCACATGATCCGCGTCATTAAGTCACGTGATCAATACATGATAGTCATGTGATCAGTCCATGCTCAGTCACGGTATCAGTGCATGATCAGCCACGTGATCAGTGCATGATCTGTCACATGATTAGTGTATGATCACCCACGTGATCAGTGCATGGGCAGTCATGTGATCAGTGAAATATATAGACGTGATCAGTGCATGATCATTCTCGTGATCAGTGCATGATAGCCATGTGATCAGTGCATGATAGCCATGTGATCAGTGCATGATCAGTCACCTGATGGGTGTATGATCATTCACGTGACCTGTACATGGTAGTTACATGATCATTGCATGATCAGCCACGTGAGTAGTGCATGATAGCCACGTGATCACTGCATGATCAGTCACGTGATCAGTGCATGATCAGTCATGTGACCAGTACATGGTAGCTGCGTGATCATCGCTTGATCAGCCACGTGAGCAGTGCATGATAGCCAGTGCATGATCAGACACGAGATCAGTGCATGATCAGTCACGTGATCAGTGCATGATCAGCCAAGTGATCAGTGCATGACCAGGCACGTGATCAGTGTATGTCCAGCCATGTGATCAGTGCATTATAGCCACGTGATCAGTGCATGATCAGTCACGTGATCAGTGCATGATCAGTCACGTGATCTGTGCATGATCAGCCAGGTGATCAGTGCATGATCAGCCACGTGATCAGTGCATGATCAGTCACGTGATCAGTGCATGATCAGCCACGTGATCAGTGCATGACCAGGCACGTGATCAGTGTATGTCCAGCCAAGTGATCAGTGCATGATAGACACGTGATCAGTGCATGATCAGTCACATGATGAGTGCATGATCAGCCACGTGATCAGTGCATGATAGCCAGGTGATCAGTGCATGATAGCCACCTGATCAGTGCATGATCATTCACATGATCAGTGCATGGTCAGTCACGTGATCACTGCATGATCATCCACGTGATCAATGCATGTGGAGTCATGTAATCAATGCATGATAGCGCCTTGATCAGTGCACGATCAGTACCGTGATGAGTATGATCAGCCAAGTGATCAGTGCAAGATAGCTACGTGATCAGTGCATGATCAGTCATATGATCAGTGCATGATTAGCCACGTCATCAGTGCATGATAGCCACGAGATCAGTGCATACTATTACGTGAACAATGCATGCGCAATCACGTGATCAGTGCATGAGTGCCACGTGATCAGTGCATGATCAGTCACGTTGTAGGTGTGTGATCAGCCATGTGAACAGTGCATGCTCAGTCTCGTGATCAGGGCCTGCTGAGCTGCGTGATTACTGTCTGCTCATCTGCTTGACAATTTCCAGCTGAGCTGCACGATTCCTGCCTGCCACGTCCTTGACAATTGCCACCTGTGCTGCGTAATTCCTGCCTGCTCATCTATTTGATTATTGCCAGCTGAGCAGCATGATTTCTCAGAGCAGAGTTCCATGATTATAGCCTGCTGACTGTTTCCTGCCTACTCAGCTCTATGTTCATTGCCTCCAGAGGCACATGATAAGTGTGTGACACCAAATATGATCAGCACATGATCAGTCACATGATCAATGCATGATAAGCCAGGTGATCAGTGCATGATCAATTACGTGATCAGTGCATGATCAGTCATGTTACCAGTACATGGTAGCTGCGTGATCATTGCATGACCAGCCACGTGATCGGTGCATGATATCCACCTGATCAGTGCAGGATAGCCACGTGATCACTTCATGATTAGTCACATGATCAGTACATGATCAATCATGTGAACAGTGCATGATCATTTACGTGATCTGTGCATGATCAGTCACGTGACCAGTATATGGTAACTTCGTGATCATTCCATGACGAACCACGTGGGCAGTGCATGATAGCCACGTGATGTGTGCATGATGAGTTACGTGAGCAGAGTATGATCAGCCACGTGATCAGTGCGTGAGTGCCACGTGATCAGTGCAAGATATGTCACGTGACAGGTGTGTGATCAGCCACGTGAACAGTGCATGATCAGCCACGTATTCAGTGCATGATAGCCACGTGATCAGTGCATGATCAGTTACGTGAGCAGTGTATGATCAGCCACTTGATCAGTGCATGGTCAGACACGTGAACAGTGTATGATCAACCACGTGATCAGTTCATGATATCCAAGTAATCAGTGCATGATCAATCACGTGATCAGTGTATGATTAGCCACGTGAACAGTGCATGCTCAGTCACGTGGTCTGGGCCTGCTGAGCTGCGTGATTACTGTCTGCTCATCTGCTTGACAATTGCCAGCTTTGCTGTGTAATTCCTGCCTGCTCAGCTGCTTGATTATTGCCAGCTGAGCAGCATGATTCCTCACACCTGAGTTCCATGATTATTGCCTGCTGACTGTTTGATTCGTGCCTACTCAGCTCTTTGTTTATTGCCTCCAGAGGCACATGATCAGTGTATGATAGCAAACATGATCAGCGCATGATCAGTCACATGATCAGCGCATTAAGTCACGTGATCACTACATGATAGTCATGTGATCAGTCCATGCTCAGTCACGGTATCAGTGCATGATCAGCCACGTGATCAGTGCATGATCTGTCACATGATTAGTGTATGATCATCCACGTGATCAGTGCATGGGCAGTCATGTGATCAGTGAATGATATAGACGTGATCAGTGCATGATCAGCCACGTGAACAGTGCATGCTCAGTCACGTGATCTGGGCCTGCTGAGCTGCGTGATTACTGTCTGCTCATCTGCTTGACAATTGCCAGCTGAGCTGCACGATTCCTGCCTGTCATCTGCTTGACAATTGCCAGCTGTGCTGCGTAATTCCTGCCTGCTCAGCTGCTTGATTATTGCCAGCTGAGCAGCATGATTCCTCACACCTGAGTTCCATGATTATTGCCTGCTGACTGTTTGATTCGTGCCTACTCAGCTCTTTGTTTATTGCCTCTAGAGGCACATGATCAGTGTATGATAGCAAACATGATCAGCGCATGATCAGTCACATGATCAGAGCCATTAAGTCACGTGATCACTACATGATAGTCATGTGATCAGTCCATGCTCAGTAACGGTATCAGTGCATGATCAGCCACGTGATCAGTGCATGATCTGTCACATGATTAGTGTGTGATCACCCACGTGATCAGTGCATGGGCAGTCATGTGATCAGTGAATTTTATAGACGTGATCAGTGCATTATCAGTCACCTGATGGGTGTATGATCATTCACCTGACCTGTACATGGTAGCTACATGATCATTGCATGATCATCCACGTGAGTAGTGCATGATAGCCACGTGATCACTGCATGATCAGTCACGTGATCAGTGCATGATCAGTCATGTGACCAGTACATGGTAGCTGCGTGATCTTCGCATGATCAGCCACGTGAGCAGTGCATGATAGCCAGTGCATGATCAGACACGAGATCAGTGCATGATCAGTCACGTGATCAGTGCATGATCTGCCACGTGATCAGTGCATGACCAGGCACGTGATCAGTGTATGACCAGCCAAGTGATCAGTGCATGATCAGCCACGTGATCAGTGCATGATCAGTCATGTGATCAGTGCATGATCAGTCACGTGATCTGTGCATGATAGCCACGTGATCAGTGCATGATCAGCCACGTGATCAGTGCATGATCAGTCAGGTGATCAGTGCATGATCAGCCACGTGATCAGTGCATGACCAGGTACGTGATCAGTGTATGATCAGCCACGTGATCAGTGCATGATAGACACGTGATCAGTGCATGATCAGTCACGTGATGAGTGCATGATCAGTCACGTGATCAGTGCATGATAGCCAGGTGATCAGTGCATGATGGCCACCTGATCAGTGCATGATCAGTCACGTGATCAGTGCATGGTCAGTCACGTGATCAGTGCATGATCATCCACGTGATCAATGCATGTGGAGTCATGTAATCAATGCATGATAGCGCCTTGATCAGTGCATGATCAGTCCCGTGATGAGTATGATCAGCCAAGTGATCAGTGCAAGATAGCTACCTGATCGGTGCATGATCAGTCATATGATCAGTGCATGATTAGCCACGTCATCAGTGCATGATCAGCCACGTGATCAGTGCATGACATTACGTGAACAGTGCATGATCAGTCACGTGATCAGTGCATGATGCCACGTGATCAGTGCATGATCAGTCACGTGATCAGTGTGTGATCAGCCATGTGAACAGTGCATGCTCAGTCACGTGATCAGGGCCTGCTGAGCTGCATGATTACTGTCTGCTCATCTGCTTGACAATTGCCAGCTGAGCTGCACGATTCCTGCCTGCCACGTCCTTGACAATTGCCACCTGTGCTGCGTAATTCCTGCCTGCTCATCTATTTGATTATTGCCAGCTGAGCAGCATGATTTCTCAGAGCTGAGTTCCATGATTATAGCCTGCTGACTGTTTCGTGCCTACTCAGCTCTATGTTCATTGCCTCCAGAGGCACATGATCAGTGTATGACACCAAACATGATCAGCACATGATCAGTCACTTGATCAATGCATGATAAGCCAGGTGATCAGTGCATGATCAATCACGTGATCAGTGCATGATCAGTCATGTGACCAGTACATGGTAGCTGCGTGATCAGTGCATGATCAGCCACGTGATCAGTGCATGATCAGCCACGTGATCAGTGCAGGATAGCCACGTGATCACTTCATGATCAATCACGTGATCAGTACATGATCAGTCACGTGAACAGTGCATGATCATTTACGTGATCTGTGCAGGATCAGTCACGTGACCAGTATATGGTAGCTTCATGATCATTCCATGACGAACCACGTGGGCAGTGCATGATAGCCACGTGATGTGTGCATGATGAGTTACGTGAGCAGAGTATGATCAGCCACGTGATCAGTGCATGAGTGCCACGTGATCAGTGCAAGATATGTCACGTGACAGGTGTGTGATCAGCCACGTGAACAGTGCATGTTCAGCCACGTATTCAGTGCATGATAGCCACGTGATCAGTGCATGATCAGTTACGTGAGCAGTGTATGATCAGCCACGTGATCAGTGCATGGTCAGACACGTGAACAGTGTATGATCAACCACGTGATCAGTTCATGATATCCAAGTGATCAGTGCATGATCAATCACGTGATCAGTGTATGATCAGCCACGTGAACAGTGCATGCTCAGTCACGTGGTCTGGGCCTGCTGAGCTGCGTGATTACTGTCTGCTCATCTGCTTAACAATTGCCAGCTGAGCTGCACGATTCCTGCCTGTCATCTGCTTGACAATTGCCAGCTGTGTTGCGTAATTCCTGCCTGCTCAGCTGCTTGATTATTGCCAGCTGAGAAGCATGATTCCTCACACCTGAGTTCCATGATTATTGCCTGCTGACTGTTTGATTCGTGCCTACTCAGCTCTTTGTTTATTGCCTCCAGAGGGACATGATCAGTGTATGATAGCAAACATGATCAGCGCATGATCAGTCACATGATCAGCGCCATTAAGTCACGTGATCACTACATGATAGTCATGTGATCAGTCCATGCTCAGTCACGGTATCAGTGCATGATCAGCCACGTGATCAGTGCATGATCTGTCACATGATTACTGTATGATCATCCACGTGATCAGTGCATGGGCAGTCATGTGATCAGTGAATGATATAGACGTGACCAGTGCATGATCAGTCTCGTGATCAGTGCATGATAGCCACGTGATCAGTGCATGATCAGTCACCTGATGGGTGTTTGATCATTCACGTGACCTGTACATGGTAGCTACATGATCATTGCATGATCAGCCACGTGAGTAGTGCATGATAGCCACGTGATCACTGCATGATCAGTCACGTGATCAGTGCATGATCAGTCATGTTACCAGTACATGGTAGCTGCGTGATCATGCATGATCAGCCACGTGAGCAGTGCATGATAGCCACGTGATCAGTGCATGATCAGTCACGTGATCAGTGCATGATCAGTCACGTGATCAGTGCATGATCAGCCACGTGATCAGTGCATGATCAGCCACGTGATCAGTGCATGATAGCCACGTGATCAGTGCATGATCAGCCACGTGATCAGTGCATGATCAGTCGTGATCAGTGCATGATCAGTCACGTGACCAGTGCATGATAGCTACGTGATCAGTGCATGATCAGCCACGTGATCAGTGCATGATAGCCACGTGATCAGTGCATGATCAGCCACGTGATCAGTGCATGATCAGTCACGTGATCAGTGCATGATCAGTCACGTGATCAGTGCATGATCAGCCACGTGATCAGTGCATGTGAGTCATGTGTCAGTGCATGATAGCCCGTGATCAGTGCATGATCAGTCACGTGATCAGTGCATGATCAGTCACGTGATCAGTGCATGATCAGCCACGTGATCAGTGCATGATAGCCACGTGATCAGTGCATGATCAGTCACGTGATCAGTGCATGATCAGTCACGTGATCAGTGCATGATCAGCCACGTGATCAGTGCATGATAGCCACGTGATCAGTGCATGATCAGTCACGTGATCAGTGCATGATCAGTCACGTGATCAGTGCATGATCAGCCACGTGATCAGTGCATGATCAGCCACGTGATCAGTGCATGATCAGTCACGTGATCAGTGCATGATCAGTCACGTGATCAGTGCATGATAGCCACGTGATCAGTGCATGATCAGCCACGTGATCAGTGCATGATCAGCCACGTGATCAGTGCATGATCAGCCACGTGATCAGTGCATGATCAGTCACGTGATCAGTGCATGATCAGTCACGTGATCAGTGTATGATCAGCCACGTGAACAGTGCATGCTCAGTCACGTGATCAGGGCCTGCTGAGCTGCGTGATTACTGTCTGCTCATCTGCTTGACAATTGCCAGCTGAGCTGCACGATTCCTGCCTGTCATCTGCTTGACAATTGCCAGCTGTGCTGCGTAATTCCTGCCTGCTCAGCTGCTTGATTATTGCCAGCTGAGCAGCATGATTTCTCACAGCTGAGTTCCATGATTATTGCCTGCTGACTGATTCGTGCCTACTCAGCTCTTTGTTCATTGCCTCCAGAGGCACATGATCAGTGTATGATAGCAAACATGATCAGTGCATGATCAGTCACATGATCAGTGCATGATAAGCCACGTGATCAGTGCATGATCAGTCATGTGATCAGTGCATGATCAGTCACGTGATCAGTGCATGATAGCCACGTGATCAGTGCATGATCAGCCACGTGATCAGTGCATGATCAGTCACGTGATCAGTGCATGATCAGTCATGTGATCAGTGCATGATCAGCCACGTGATCAGTGCATGATCATCCACGTGATCAGTGCATGATAGCCACGTGATCAGTGCATGATCATCACGTGATCAGTGCATGATCAGTCACGTGATCGTGTGTGATCAGCCACGTGATCAGTGCATGATCAGCCACGTGATCAGTGCATGATCAGTCACGTGATCAGTGCATGATCAGTCACGTGATCAGTGCATGATAGCTACGTGATCAGTGCATGATCAGCCACGTGATCAGTGCATGATAGCCACGTGATCAGTGCATGATAGCCACGTGATCAGTGCATGATCAGTCACGTGATACGTGTGTGATCAGCCACGTGATCAGTGCATGATATCCACGTGATCAGTGCATGATAGCCACGTGATCAGTGCATGATAGCACGTGATCAGTGCATGATCAGTCACGTGATCATGTGTGATCAGCCACGTGATCAGTGCATGATGAGCCACGTGATCAGTGCATGATCAATTACGTGATCAGTGCATGATCAGTCACGTGACCAGTACATGATTGCTACGTGATCGTTGCATGATCAGCCACGTGAGCAGTGCATGATAGCCACGTGATCAGTGCATGATCAGTCACGTGATCAGTGCATGATCAGTCACGTGATCAGTGCATGATCATTTACGTGATCAGTGCATGATCAGTCACGTGACCAGTATATGGTAGCTATGTGATCATTCCATTACGAGCCACGTGAGCAGTGCATGATAGCCACGTGATCAGTGCATGATCAGTTACGTGAGCAGTGTATGATCAGCCACGTGATCAGTGCATGAGTGCCACGTGATCAGTGCATGATATGTCACGTGACAGTGTGTGATCAGCCACGTGATCAGTGCATGTTAAGCCACGTGATCAGTGCATGATAGCCACGTGATCAGTGCATGATCAGTTACGTGATCAGTGTATGATCAGCCACGTGATCAGTGCATGATCAGACACGTGATCAGTGCATGATCAGCCACGTGATCAGTGCATGATCAGTCAGTGATCAGTGCATGATCAGCCACGTGATCAGTGCATGATCAGCCACGTGATCAGTGCATGATCAGTCACGTGATCAGTGCATGATAGCCACGTGATCAGTGCATGATCAGTCACGTGATCAGTGCATGATCAGTCACGTGATCAGTGCATGATCAGCCACGTGATCAGTGCATGATAGCCACGTGATCAGTGCATGATCAGTCACGTGATCAGTGCATGATCAGTCACGTGATCAGTGCATGATCAGCCACGTGATCAGTGCATGATCAGTCACGTGATCAGTGCATGATCAGTCACGTGATCAGTGCATGATAGCTACGTGATCAGTGCATGATCAGCCATGTGATCAGTGCATGATAGCCACGTGATCAGTGCATGATCAGCCACGTGATCAGTGCATGATCAGCCACGTGATCAGTGCATGATCAGTCACGTGATCAGTGCATGATCAGCCACGTGATCAGTGAATGATCAGACACGTGATCAGTGCATGATCAGCCACGTGATCAGTGCATGATAGCCACGTGATCAGTGCATGATCAGTCACGTGATCAGTGCATGATCAGCCACGTGATCAGTGCATGATCAGTCACGTGATCAGTGCATGATCAGCTACGTGATCAGTGCATGATCAGCCACGTGATCAGTGCATGATCAGCCACGTGATCAGTGCATGATCAGTCACGTGATCAGTGCATGATCAGTCACGTGATCAGTGCATGGTAGCTGCGTGATCAGTGCATGATCAGCCACGTGATCAGTGCATGATAGCCACGTGATCAGTGCATGATCAGCCACGTGATCAGTGCATGATCAGCCACGTGATCAGTGCATGATCAGTCACGTGATCAGTGCATGATAGCCACGTGATCAGTGCATGATCAGCCACGTGATCAGTGCATGATAGCCACGTGATCAGTGCATGATCAGCCACGTGATCAGTGCATGATCAGCCACGTGATCAGTGCATGATCAGCCACGTGATCAGTGCATGATCAGTCACGTGATCAGTGCATGATCAGCCACGTGATCAGTGCATGATCAGCCACGTGATCAGTGCATGATCAGCCACGTGATCAGTGCATGATAGCCACGTGATCAGTGCATGATCAGTCACGTGATCAGTGCATGATCAGTCACGTGATCAGTGCATGATCAGCCACGTGATCAGTGCATGATAGCCACGTGATCAGTGCATGATCAGTCACGTGATCAGTGCATGATCAGTCACGTGATCAGTGCATGATCAGCCACGTGATCAGTGCATGATCAGCCACGTGATCAGTGCATGATCAGTCACGTGATCAGTGCATGATAGCTACGTGATCAGTGCATGATCAGCCACGTGATCAGTGCATGATCAGCCACGTGATCAGTGCATGATCAGCCACGTGATCAGTGCATGATCAGCCACGTGATCAGTGCATGATCAGCCACGTGATCAGTGCATGATCAGCCACGTGATCAGTGCATGATCAGCCACGTGATCAGTGCATGATATCCAAGTGATCAGTGCATGATCAATCACGTGATCAGTGTATGATCAGCCACGTGAACAGTGCATGCTCAGTCACGTGATCAGGGCCTGCTGAGCTGCGTGATTACTGTCTGCTCATCTGCTTGACAATTGCCAGCTGAGCTGCACGATTCCTGCCTGTCATCTGCTTGACAATTGCCAGCTGTGCTGCGTAATTCCTGCCTGCTCAGCTGCTTGATTATTGCCAGCTGAGCAGCATGATTTCTCACAGCTGAGTTCCATGATTATTGCCTGCTGACTGTTTGATTCGTGCCTACTCAGCTCTTTGTTTATTGCCTCCAGAGGCACATGATCAGTGTATGATAGCAAACATGATCAGCGCATGATCAGTCACATGATCAGCGCCATTAAGTCACGTGATCACTACATGATAGTCATGTGATCAGTCCATGCTCAGTCACGGTATCAGTGCATGATCAGCCACGTGATCAGTGCATGATCAGCCACGTGATCAGTGCATGATCAGCCACGTGATCAGTGCATGATCAGTCACGTGATCAGTGCATGATCAGGCACGTGATCAGTGCATGATCAGCCACGTGATCAGTGCATGATAGCCACGTGATCAGTGCATGATCAGTCACGTGATCAGTGCATGATCAGCCACGTGATCAGTGCATGATAGCTACGTGATCAGTGCATGATCAGTCACGTGATCAGTGCATGATCAGCCACGTGATCAGTGCATGATCAGCCACGTGATCAGTGCATGATAGCCACGTGATCAGTGCATGATCAGTCACGTGATCAGTGCATGATCAGTCACGTGATCAGTGCATGATAGCCACGTGATCAGTGCATGATCAGCCACGTGATCAGTGCATGATAGCCACGTGATCAGTGCATGATCAGTCACGTGATCAGTGCATGATCAGCCACGTGATCAGTGCATGATAGCCACGTGATCAGTGCATGATCAGTCACGTGATCAGTGCATGATCAGTCACGTGATCAGTGCATGATAGCCACGTGATCAGTGCATGATCAGCCACGTGATCAGTGCATGATCAGCCACGTGATCAGTGCATGATCAGCCACGTGATCAGTGCATGATCAGTCACGTGATCAGTGCATGATCAGTCACGTGATCAGTGCATGATCAGCCACGTGATCAGTGCATGATAGCCACGTGATCAGTGCATGATCAGTCACGTGATCAGTGCATGATCAGTCACGTGATCAGTGCATGATCAGCCACGTGATCAGTGCATGATCAGTCACGTGATCAGTGCATGATAGCCCGTGATCAGTGCATGATCAGTCACGTGATCAGTGCATGATCAGCCACGTGATCAGTGCATGATAGCCACGTGATCAGTGCATGATCAGTCACGTGATCAGTGCATGATCAGCCACGTGATCAGTGCATGATCAGCCACGTGATCAGTGCATGGTCACACGTGAACAGTGCATGATCAGCCACGTGATCAGTGCATGATAGCCACGTGATCAGTGCATGATCAGTCACGTGATCAGTGTATGATCAGCCACGTGAACAGTGCATGCTCAGTCACGTGATCAGGGCCTGCTGAGCTGCGTGATTACTGTCTGCTCATCTGCTTGACAATTGCCAGCTGAGCTGCACGATTCCTGCCTGTCATCTGCTTGACAATTGCCAGCTGTGCTGCGTAATTCCTGCCTGCTCAGCTGCTTGATTATTGCCAGCTGAGCAGCATGATTCCTCACAGCTGAGTTCCATGATTATTGCCTGCTGACTGTTTGATTCGTGCCTACTCAGCTCTTTGTTTATTGCCTCCAGAGGCACATGATCAGTGTATGATAGCAAACATGATCAGCGCATGATCAGTCACATGATCAGCGCCATTAAGTCACGTGATCACTACATGATAGTCATGTGATCAGTCCATGCTCAGTCACGGTATCAGTGCATGATCAGCCACGTGATCAGTGCATGATCAGCCACGTGATCAGTGCATGATCAGCCACGTGATCAGTGCATGATCAGTCACGTGATCAGTGCATGATCAGGCACGTGATCAGTGCATGATCAGCCACGTGATCAGTGCATGATAGCCACGTGATCAGTGCATGATCAGTCACCTGATGGGTGTATGATCAGTCACGTGACCTGTACATGGTAGCTACATGATCATTGCATGATCAGCCACGTGAGTAGTGCATGATAGCCACGTGATCAGTGCATGATCAGTCACGTGATCAGTGCATGATCAGTCATGTGATCAGTGCATGATCAGGCACGTGATCAGTGCATGATCAGCCACGTGATCAGTGCATGATAGCCACGTGATCAGTGCATGATCAGTCACGTGATCAGTGCATGATCAGTCACGTGATCAGTGCATGATCAGCCACGTGATCAGTGCATGATCAGCCACGTGATCAGTGCATGATCAATTACGTGATCAGTGCATGATCAGTCACGTGATCAGTGCATGGTAGCTACGTGATCAGTGCATGATCAGCCACGTGATCAGTGCATGATAGCCACGTGATCAGTGCATGATCAGTCACGTGATCAGTGCATGATCATCCACGTGATCAGTGCATGATCAGTCACGTGATCAGTGCATGATATAGACGTGATCAGTGCATGATCAGTCACGTGATCAGTGCATGATCAGCCACGTGATCAGTGCATGATAGTCACGTGATCAGTGCATGATAGCCACGTGATCAGTGCATGATCAGTCACGTGATCAGTGCATGATCAGCCACGTGATCAGTGCATGATAGCCACGTGATCAGTGCATGATCAGTCACGTGATCAGTGCATGATCAGTCACGTGATCAGTGCATGATCAGCCACGTGATCAGTGCATGATCAGCCACGTGATCAGTGCATGATCAGTCACGTGATCAGTGCATGATCAGTCACGTGATCAGTGCATGATCAGTCACGTGATCAGTGCATGATCAGCCACGTGATCAGTGCATGATAGCCACGTGATCAGTGCATGATCAGTCACGTGATCAGTGCATGATCAGTCACGTGATCAGTGCATGATCAGCCACGTGATCAGTGCATGATCAGCCACGTGATCAGTGCATGATCAGTCACGTGATCAGTGCATGATCAGTCACGTGATCAGTGCATGATCAGTCACGTGATCAGTGCATGATCAGCCACGTGATCAGTGCATGATCAGTCATGTGATCAGTGCATGATAGCCCGTGATCAGTGCATGATCAGTCCCGTGATCAGTGCATGATCAGCCACGTGATCAGTGCATGATAGCCACGTGATCAGTGCATGATCAGCCACGTGATCAGTGCATGATCAGCCACGTGATCAGTGCATGACAATCACGTGATCAGTGCATGATCAGTCACGTGATCAGTGCATGATAGCCACGTGATCAGTGCATGATCAGTCACGTGATCAGTGTATGATCAGCCACGTGATCAGTGCATGCTCAGTCACGTGATCAGGGCCTGCTGAGCTGCGTGATTACTGTCTGCTCATCTGCTTGACAATTGCCAGCTGAGCTGCATGATTCCTGCCTGTCATCTGCTTGACAATTGCCACCTGTCCTGCATAATTCCTGCCTGCTCATCTACTTGATTATTGCCAGCTGAGCAGCATGATTTCTCAAAGCTGTGTTCCATGATTATAGCCTGCTGACTGATTCCTGCCTACTCAGCTCTTTGTTCATTGCCTGCAGATGCACATGATCAGTGTATGACACCAAACATGATCAGCACATGATCAGTCACATGATCAGTGCATGATAAGCCACGTGATCAGTGCATGATCAGTCACGTGATCAGTGCATGATCAGCCACGTGATCAGTGCATGATAGCTACGTGATCAGTGCATGATCAGTCACGTGATCAGTGCATGATCAGTCACGTGATCAGTGCATGATCAGCCACGTGATCAGTGCATGATCAGTCACGTGACCAGTGCATGATAGCTACGTGATCAGTGCATGATCAGCCACGTGATCAGTGCATGATCAGCCACGTGATCAGTGCATGATCAGTCACGTGATCAGTGTATGATCAGCCACGTGATCAGTGCATGATATCCACGTGATCAGTGCATGATCAGTCACGTGATCAGTGTATGATCAGCCACGTGAACAGTGCATGCTCAGTCACGTGATCAGGCCTGCTGAGCTGCGTGATTACTGTCTGCTCATCTGCTTGACAATTGCCAGCTGAGCTGCATGATTCCTGCCTGTCATCTGCTTGACAATTGCCAGCTGTGCTGTGTAATTCCTGCCTGCTCAGCTGCTTGATTATTGCCAGCTGAGCAGCATGATTCCTCACAGCTGAGTTCCATGATTATTGCCTGCTGACTGTTTGATTCGTGCCTACTCAGCTCTTTGTTTATTGCCTCCAGAGGCACATGATCAGTGTATGATAGCAAACATGATCAGTGCATGATCAGTCACATGATCAGTGCCATTAAGTCACGTGATCACTACATGATAGTCATGTGATCAGTCCATGCTCAGTCACGGTATCAGTGCATGATCAGCCACGTGATCAGTGCATGATAGCCACGTGATCAGTGCATGATCAGTCACGTGATCAGTGCATGATCAGTCACGTGATCAGTGCATGATAGCTACGTGATCAGTGCATGATCAGCCACGTGATCAGTGCATGATAGCCACGTGATCAGTGCATGATCAGTCACGTGATCAGTGCATGATCAGTCACGTGACCAGTACATGGTAGCTGCGTGATCATGCATGATCAGCCACGTGATCAGTGCATGATAGCCACGTGATCAGTGCATGATCAGTCACGTGATCAGTGCATGATCAGTCACGTGATCAGTGCATGATCAGCCACGTGATCAGTGCATGATCAGTCCCGTGATCAGTGCATGATCAGTCACGTGATCAGTGCATGATCAGTCACGTGATCAGTGCATGTAGCTACGTGATCAGTGCATGATCAGCCACGTGATCAGTGCATGATAGCCACGTGATCAGTGCATGATCAGTCACGTGATCAGTGCATGATCAGCCACGTGATCAGTGCATGATAGTCACGTGATCAGTGCATGATCAGCCACGTGATCAGTGCATGATCAGCCACGTGATCAGTGCATGATAGCCACGTGATCAGTGCATGATCAGTCACGTGATCAGTGCATGATCAGTCACGTGATCAGTGCATGATCAGCCACGTGATCAGTGCATGATCAGTCACGTGATCAGTGCATGATCAGTCACGTGATCAGTGCATGATAGCCACGTGATCAGTGCATGATCAGCCACGTGATCAGTGCATGATAGCCACGTGATCAGTGCATGATCAGCCACGTGATCAGTGCATGATCAGCCACGTGATCAGTGCATGATCAGCCACGTGATCAGTGCATGATCAGTCACGTGATCAGTGCATGATCAGTCACGTGAACAGTGCATGATCATTTACGTGATCTGTGCATGATCAGTCACGTGACCAGTATATGGTAGCTACGTGATCATTCCATGACGAGCCACGTGAGCAGTGCATGATAGGCACGTGATGTGTGCATGATGAGTTACGTGAGCAGAGTATGATCAGCCACGTGATCAGTGCATGAGTGCCACGTGATCAGTGCATGATATGTCACGTGACAGGTGTGTGATCAGCCACGTGTACAGTGCATGATCAGCCACGTGATCAGTGCATGATCATTTACGTGAGCAGTGTATGATCAGCCACGTGAGCAGTGAATGGTCAGACACGTGAACAGTGTATGATCAGCCACGTGATCAGTGCGTGATATCCAAGTGATCAGTGCATGATCAATCACGTGATCAGTGTATGATCAGCCACGTGAACAGTGCATGCTCAGTCACGTGATCTGGGCCTGCTGAGCTGCGTGATTACTGTCTGCTCATCTGCTTGACAATTGCCAGCTGAGCTGCACGATTCCTGCCTGTCATCTGCTTGACAATTGCCAGCTGTGCTGCGTAATTCCTGCCTGCTCAGCTGCTTGATTATTGCCAGCTGAGCAGCATGATTCCTCACAGCTGAGTTCCATGATTATTGCCTGCTGACTGTTTGATTCGTGCCTACTCAGCTCTTTGTTTATTGCCTCCAGAGGCACATGATCAGTGTATGATAGCAAACATGATCAGCGCATGATCAGTCACATGATCAGCGCCATTAAGTCACGTGATCACTACATGATAGTCATGTGATCAGTCCATGCTCAGTCACGGTATCAGTGCATGATCAGCCACGTGATCAGTGCATGATCTGTCACATGATTAGTGTATGATCATCCACGTGATCAGTGCATGGGCAGTCATGTGATCAGTGCATGATATAGACGTGATCAGTGCATGATCAGTCTCGTGATCAGTGCATGATAGCCACGTGATCAGTGCATGATCAGTCACCTGATGGGTGTATGATCATTCACGTGACCTGTACATGGTAGCTACATGATCATTGCATGATCAGCCACGTGAGTAGTGCATGATAGCCACGTGATCACTGCATGATCAGTCACGTGATCAGTGCATGATCAGTCATGTGACCAGTACATGGTAGCTGCGTGATCATGCATGATCAGCCACGTGAGCAGTGCATGATAGCCACGTGATCAGTGCATGATCAGTCACGTGATCAGTGCATGATCAGTCACGTGATCAGTGCATGATCAGCCACGTGATCAGTGCATGATCAGCCACGTGATCAGTGCATGATCAGCCACGTGATCAGTGCATGATAGCCACGTGATCAGTGCATGATCAGCCACGTGATCAGTGCATGATCAGTCACGTGATCAGTGCATGGTAGCCACGTGATCAGTGCATGATCAGCCACGTGATCAGTGCATGATCAGTCACGTGATCAGTGCATGGTAGCTACGTGATCAGTGCATGATCAGCCACGTGATCAGTGCATGATAGCCACGTGATCAGTGCATGATAGCCACGTGATCAGTGCATGATCAGTCACGTGATCAGTGCATGATCAGTCACGTGATCAGTGCATGATCATTTACGTGATCAGTGCATGATCAGTCACGTGACCAGTATATGGTAGCCGTGATCATTCCATGACGAGCCACGTGAGCAGTGCATGATAGCCACGTGATGTGTGCATGATGAGTTACGTGAGCAGACATGATCAGCCACGTGATCAGTGCATGATATGTCACGTGACAGGTGTGTGATCAGCCACGTGAACAGTGCATGTTCAGCCACGTGATCAGTGCATGATAGCCACGTGATCAGTGCATGATCAGTTACGTGAGCAGTGTATGATCAGCCACGTGATCAGTGCATGATCAGACACGTGAACAGTGTATGATCAGCCACGTGATCAGTGCATGATATCCAAGTGATCAGTGCATGATCAATCACGTGATCAGTGTATGATCAGCCACGTGAACAGTGCATGCTCAGTCACGTGATCTGGGCCTGCTGAGCTGCGTGATTACTGTCTGCTCATCTGCTTGACAATTGCCAGCTGAGCTGCACGATTCCTGCCTGTCATCTGCTTGACAATTGCCAGCTGTGCTGCGTAATTCCTGCCTGCTCAGCTGCTTGATTATTGCCAGCTGAGCAGCATGATTCCTCACAGCTGAGTTCCATGATTATTGCCTGCTGACTGTTTGATTCGTGCCTACTCAGCTCTTTGTTTATTGCCTCCAGAGGCTCATGATCAGTGTATGATAGCAAACATGATCAGCGCATGATCAGTCACATGATCAGCGCCATTAAGTCACGTGATCACTACATGATAGTCATGTGATCAGTCCATGCTCAGTCACGGTATCAGTGCATGATCAGCCACGTGATCAGTGCATGATCTGTCACATGATTAGTGTATGATCATCCACGTGATCAGTGCATGGGCAGTCATGTGATCAGTGCATGATATAGACGTGATCAGTGCATGATCAGTCTCGTGATCAGTGCATGATAGCCACGTGATCAGTGCATGATCAGTCACCTGATGGGTGTATGATCATTCACGTGACCTGTACATGGTAGCTACATGATCATTGCATGATCAGCCACGTGAGTAGTGCATGATAGCCACGTGATCACTGCATGATCAGTCACGTGATCAGTGCATGATCAGTCATGTGACCAGTACATGGTAGCTGCGTGATCATGCATGATCAGCCACGTGAGCAGTGCATGATAGCCACGTGATCAGTGCATGATCAGTCACGTGATCAGTGCATGATCAGTCACGTGATCAGTGCATGATCAGCCACGTGATCAGTGCATGATCAGGCACGTGATCAGTGTATGATCAGCCACGTGATCAGTGCATGATAGCCACGTGATCAGTGCATGATCAGTCACGTGATCAGTGCATGATCAGTCACGTGATCAGTGCATGATCAGCCACGTGATCAGTGCATGATCAGCCACGTGATCAGTGCATGATCAGCCACGTGATCAGTGCATGATAGCCACGTGATCAGTGCATGATCAGTCACGTGATCAGTGCATGATCAGCCACGTGATCAGTGCATGATCAGTCACGTGATCAGTGCATGATGAGCTGCGTGATTACTGTCTGATCATCTGCTTGACAATTGCCAGCTGTGCTGCGTAATTCCTGCCTGCTCATCTATTTGATTATTGCCAGCTGAGCAGCATGATTTCTCAGAGCTGAGTTCCATGATTATAGCCTGCTGATTGTTTCCTGCCTACTCAGCTCTATGTTCATTGCCTCCAGAGGCACATGATCAGTGTATGACACCACGTGATCAGTGCATGATCAGTCACATGATCAGTGCATGATAAGCCACGTGATCAGTGCATGATCAGTCACGTGATCAGTGCATGATCAGTCACGTGATCAGTGCATGGTAGCTGCGTGATCAGTGCATGATCAGCCACGTGATCAGTGCATGATAGCCACGTGATCAGTGCATGATCAGTCACGTGATCAGTGCATGGTCAGCTACGTGATCAGTGCATGATCAGCCACGTGATCAGTGCATGATAGCCACGTGATCAGTGCATGATAGCCACGTGATCAGTGCATGATCAGTCACGTGATCAGTGCATGATCAGTCACGTGATCAGTGCATGATCATTTACGTGATCAGTGCATGATCAGTCACGTGACCAGTATATGGTAGCCGTGATCATTCCATGACAGCCACGTGAGCAGTGCATGATAGCCACGTGATGTGTGCATGATCAGTCACGTGATCAGACATGATCAGCCACGTGATCAGTGCATGATATGTCACGTGACAGTGTGTGATCAGCCACGTGAACAGTGCATGATCAGCCACGTGATCAGTGCATGATAGCCACGTGATCAGTGCATGATCAGTTACGTGAGCAGTGTATGATCAGCCACGTGATCAGTGCATGATCAGACACGTGAACAGTGTATGATCAGCCACGTGATCAGTGCATGATATCCAAGTGATCAGTGCATGATCAATCACGTGATCAGTGTATGATCAGCCACGTGAACAGTGCCTGCTCAGTCACGTGATCAGGGCCTGCTGAGCTGCGTGATTACTGTCTGCTCATCTGCTTGACAATTGCCAGCTGAGCTGCACGATTCCTGCCTGTCATCTGCTTGACAATTGCCAGCTGTGCTGCGTAATTCCTGCCTGCTCAGCTGCTTGATTATTGCCAGCTGAGCAGCATGATTCCTCACACCTGAGTTCCATGATTATTGCCTGCTGACTGTTTGATTCGTGCCTACTCAGCTCTTTGTTTATTGCCTCCAGAGGCACATGATCAGTGTATGATAGCAAACATGATCAGCGCATGATCAGTCACATGATCAGCGCCATTAAGTCACGTGATCACTACATGATAGTCATGTGATCAGTCCATGCTCAGTCACGGTATCAGTGCATGATCAGCCACGTGATCAGTGCATGATCTGTCACATGATTAGTGTATGATCATCCACGTGATCAGTGCATGACAGTCATGTGATCAGTGCATGATATAGACGTGATCAGTGCATGATCAGTCACGTGATCAGTGCATGATAGCCACGTGATCAGTGCATGATCAGTCACCTGATGGGTGTATGATCAGTCACGTGACCTGTACATGGTAGCTACATGATCATTGCATGATCAGCCACGTGAGTAGTGCATGATAGCCACGTGATCAGTGCATGATCAGTCACGTGATCAGTGCATGATCAGTCATGTGACCAGTACATGGTAGCTGCGTGATCATGCATGATCAGCCACGTGAGCAGTGCATGATAGCCACGTGATCAGTGCATGATCAGACACGAGGTCAGTGCATGATCAGTCACGTGATCAGTGCATGATCAGCCACGTGATCAGTGCATGACCAGGCACGTGATCAGTGTATGTCAGCCAAGTGATCAGTGCATGATAGCCACGTGATCAGTGCATGATCAGTCACGTGATCAGTGCATGATCAGTCACGTGATCAGTGCATGATCAGCCACGTGATCAGTGCATGATCAGCCACATGATCAGTGCATGATCAATTACGTGATCAGTGCATGATCAGTCACGTGACCAGTACATGGTAGCTACGTGATCATTGCATGATCAGCCACGTGATCAGTGCATGATAGCCACGTGATCAGTGCATGATCAGCCACGTGATCAGTGCATGATCAGTCACGTGATCAGTGCATGATCAGTCACGTGATCAGTGCATGATCATCCACGTGATCAGTGCATGTCAGTCATGTATCAGTGCATGATAGCCACGTGATCAGTGCATGATCAGTCACGTGATCAGTGCATGATCAGCCACGTGATCAGTGCATGATAGCTACGTGATCAGTGCATGATCAGTCACGTGATCAGTGCATGATCAGTCACGTGATAGTGTGTGATCAGCCACGTGATCAGTGCATGCTCAGTCACGTGATCAGGGCCTGCTGAGCTGCGTGATTACTGTCTGCTCATCTGCTTGACAATTGCCAGCTGAGCTGCACGATTCCTGCCTGTCATCTGCTTGACAATTGCCACCTGTGCTGCGTAATTCCTGCCTGCTCATCTACTTGATTATTGCCAGCTGAGCAGCATGATTTCTCAGAGGTGAGTTCCATGATTATAGCCTGCTGACTGTTTCCTGCCTACTCAGCTCTATGTTCATTGCCTCCAGAGGCACATGATCAGTGTGTGAGACCAAACATGATCAGCACATGATCAGTCACATGATCAGTGCATGATAAGCCACGTGATCAGTGCATGATCAGTTACGTGATCAGTGCATGATCAGTCACGTGATCAGTGCATGGTAGCTGCGTGATCAGTGCATGATCAGCCACGTGATCAGTGCATGATCAGCCACGTGATCAGTGCATGATAGCCACGTGATCAGTGCATGATCAGTTACGTGATCAGTGTATGATCAGCCACGTGATCAGTGCATGGTCAGACACGTGATCAGTGTATGATCAGCCACGTGATCAGTGCATGATATCCAAGAGATCAGTGCATGATCAATCACGTGATCAGTGTATGATCAGCCACGTGAACAGTGCATGCTCAGTCACATGATCTGGGCCTGCTGAGCTGCGTGATTACTGTCTGCTCATCTGCTTGACAATTGCCAGCTGTGCTGCATAATTCCTGCCTGCTCAGCTGCTTGATTATTGCCAGCTGAGCAGCATGATTCCTCACACCTGAGTTCCATGATTATTGCCTGCTGACTGTTTGATTCGTGCCTACTCAGCTCTTTGTTTATTGCCTCCAGAGGCACATGATCAGTGTATGATAGCAAACATGATCAGCGCATGATCAGTCACATGATCAGCGCCATTAAGTCACGTGATCACTACATGATAGTCATGTGATCAGTCCATGCTCAGTCACGGTATCAGTGCATGATCAGCCACGTGATCAGTGCATGATCTGTCACATGATTAGTGTATGATCATCCACGTGATCAGTGCATGGGCAGTCATGTGATCAGTGCATGATATAGACGTGATCAGTGCATGATCAGTCACGTGATCAGTGCATGATAGCCACGTGATCAGTGCATGATCAGTCACCTGATGGGTGTATGATCAGTCACGTGACCTGTACATGGTAGCTACATGATCATTGCATGATCAGCCCCGTGAGTAGTGTACGATAGCCACGTGATCAGTGCATGATCAGTCACGTGATCAGTGCATGATCAGTCATGTGACCAGTACATGGTAGCTGCGTGATCATGCATGATCAGCCACGTGATCAGTGCATGATAGCCACGTGATCAGTGCATGATCAGTCACGTGATCAGTGCATGATCAGTCACGTGATCAGTGCATGATCAGCCACGTGATCAGTGCATGATCAATTACGTGATCAGTGCATGATCAGTCACGTGACCAGTGCATGGTAGCTACGTGATCAGTGCATGATCAGCCACGTGATCAGTGCATGATAGCCACGTGATCAGTGCATGATCAGCCACGTGATCAGTGCATGATCAGTCACGTGATCAGTGCATGATCAGTCACGTGATCAGTGCATGATCAGCCACGTGATCAGTGCATGTCAGTCATGTATCAGTGCATGATAGCCCGTGATCAGTGCATGATCAGTCCCGTGATCAGTGCATGATCAGCCACGTGATCAGTGCATGATAGCCACGTGATCAGTGCATGATCAGTCACGTGATCAGTGCATGATCAGTCACGTGATCAGTGTGTGATCAGCCACGTGAACAGTGCATGCTCAGTCACGTGATCAGGGCCTGCTGAGCTGCGTGATTACTGTCTGCTCATCTGCTTGACAATTGCCAGCTGAGCTGCACGATTCCTGCCTGTCATCTGCTTGACAATTGCCACCTGTGCTGCGTAATTCCTGCCTGCTTGATTATTGCCAGCTGAGCAGCATGATTTCTCACAGCTGAGTTCCATGATTATGCCTGCTGACTGTTTCCTGCCTACTCAGCTCTTTGTTCATTGCCTCCAGAGGCACATGATCAGTGTATGATACCAAACATGATCAGTGCATGATCAGTCACATGATCAGTGCATGATAAGCCACGTGATCAGTGCATGATCAGTCACGTGATCAGTGCATGATCAGTCATGTGACCAGTACATGGTAGCTGCGTGATCATTGCATGATCAGCCACGTGATCAGTGCATGATAGCCACGTGATCAGTGCATGATCAGTCACGTGATCAGTGCATGGTAGCTACGTGATCAGTGCATGATCAGCCACGTGATCAGTGCATGATCAGTCACGTGATCAGTGCATGAGCAGCTACGTGATCAGTGCATGATCAGCCACGTGATCAGTGCATGATAGCCACGTGATCAGTGCATGATAGCCACGTGATCAGTGCATGATCAGTCACGTGATCAGTGCATGATCAGTCACGTGATCAGTGCATGATCAGCCACGTGATCAGTGCATGATAGCCACGTGATCAGTGCATGATCAGTCACGTGATCAGTGCATGATCAGTCACGTGATCAGTGCATGATCAGCCACGTGATCAGTGCATGATCAGCCACGTGATCAGTGCATGATCAGCCACGTGATCAGTGCATGATCAGCCACGTGATCAGTGCATGATCAGTCACGTGATCAGTACATGATCAGTCACGTGAACAGTGCGTGATCATTTACGTGATCTGTGCATGATCAGTCACGTGACCAGTATATGGTAGCTACGTGATCATTCCATGACGAGCCACGTGAGCAGTGCATGATAGCCACGTGATGTGTGCATGATGAGTTACGTGAGCAGAGTATTATCAGCCACGTGATCAGTGCATGAGTGCCACGTGATCAGTGTATGATATGTCACGTGACAGGTGTGTGATCAGCCACGTGTACAGTGCATGTTCAGCCACGTGATCAGTGGATGATCATTTACGTGAGCAGTGTATGATCAGCCACGTGATCAGTGCATGCTCAGACACGTGAACAGTGTATGATCAGCCACGTGATCAGTGCATGATATCCAAGTGATCAGTGCATGATCAATCACGTGATCAGTGTATGATCAGCCACGTGAACAGTGCATGCTCAGTCACGTGATCTGGGCCTGCTGAGCTGCGTGATTACTGTCTGCTCATCTGCTTGACAATTGCCAGCTGAGCTGCACGATTCCTGCCTGTCATCTGCTTGACAATTGCCAGCTGTGCTGCGTAATTCCTGCCTGCTCAGCTGCTTGATTATTGCCAGCTGAGCAGCATGATTCCTCACAGCTGAGTTCCATGATTATTGCCTGCTGACTGTTTGATTCGTGCCTACTCAGCTCTTTGTTTATTGCCTCCAGAGGCACATGATCAGTGTATGATAGCAAACATGATCAGCGCATGATCAGTCACATGATCAGCGCCATTAAGTCACGTGATCACTACATGATAGTCATGTGATCAGTCCATGCTCAGTCACGGTATCAGTGCATGATCAGCCACGTGATCAGTGCATGATCTGTCACATGATTAGTGTATGATCATCCACGTGATCAGTGCATGGGCAGTCATGTGATCAGTGCATGATATAGACGTGATCAGTGCATGATCAGTCTCGTGATCAGTGCATGATAGCCACGTGATCAGTGCATGATCAGTCACCTGTTGGGTGTATGATCATTCACGTGACCTGTACATGGTAGCTACATGATCATTGCATGATCAGCCACGTGAGTAGTGCATGATAGCCACGTGATCACTGCAAGATCAGTCACGTGATCAGTGCATGATCAGTCATGTGACCAGTACATGGTAGCTGCGTGATCATGCATGATCAGCCACGTGAGCAGTGCATGATAGCCACGTGATCAGTGCATGATCAGACACGTGATCAGTGCATGATCAGTCACGTGATCAGTGCATGATCAGCCACGTGATCAGTGCATGATCAGGCACGTGATCAGTGCATGATCAGCCACGTGATCAGTGCATGATAGCCACGTGATCAGTGCATGATCAGTCACGTGATCAGTGCATGATAGCTGCATGATCAGTGCATGATCAGCCACGTGATCAGTGCATGATAGCCACGTGATCAGTGCATGATCAGTCACGTGATCAGTGCATGGTAGCCACGTGATCAGTGCATGATCAGCCACGTGATCAGTGCATGATCAGTCACGTGATCAGTGCATGATAGCTACGTGATCAGTGCATGATCAGCCACGTGATCAGTGCATGATAGCCACGTGATCAGTGCATGATAGCCACGTGATCAGTGCATGATCAGTCACGTGATCAGTACATGATCAGTCACGTGAACAGTGCATGATCATTTACGTGATCAGTGCATGATCAGTCACGTGACCAGTATATGGTAGCTTCGTGATCATTCCATGACGAGCCACGTGAGCAGTGCATGATAGCCACGTGATGTGTTCATGATGAGTTACGTGAGCAGAGTATGATCAGCCACGAGATCAGTGCATGATATGTCACGTGACAGGTGTGTGATCAGCCAGGTGAACATTGCATGTTCAGCCACGTGATCAGTGCATGATAGCCACGTGATCAGTGCATGATCAGTTACGTGAGCAGTGTATGATCAGCCACGTGATCAGTGCATGATCAGACACGTGAACAGTGTATGATCAGCCACGTGATCAGTGCATGATATCCAAGTGATCAGTGCATGATCAATCACGTGATCAGTGTATGATCAGCCACGTGAACAGTGCCTGCTCAGTCACGTGATCAGGGCCTGCTGAGCTGCGTGATTACTGTCTGCTCATCTGCTTGACAATTGCCAGCTGAGCTGCACGATTCCTGCCTGTCATCTGCTTGACAATTGCCAGCTGTGCTGCGTAATTCCTGCCTGCTCAGCTGCTTGATTATTGCCAGCTGAGCAGCATGATTCCTCACACCTGAGTTCCATGATTATTGCCTGCTGACTGTTTGATTCGTGCCTACTCAGCTCTTTGTTTATTGCCTCCAGAGGCACATGATCAGTGTATGATAGCAAACATGATCAGCGCATGATCAGTCACATGATCAGCGCCATTAAGTCACGTGATCACTACATGATAGTCATGTGATCAGTCCATGTTCAGTCACGGTATCAGTGCATGATCAGCCACGTGATCAGTGCATGATCTGTCACATGATTAGTGTATGATCATCCACGAGATCAGTGCATGGGCAGTCATGTGATCAGTGCATGATATAGACGTGATCAGTGCATGATCAGTCTCGTGATCAGTGCATGATAGCCACGTGATCAGTGCATGATCAGTCACCTGATGGGTGTATGATCAATCACGTGACCTGTACATGGTAGCTACATGATCATTGCATGATCAGCCACGTGATCAGTGCATGATCAGTCATGTGATCAGTGCATGGTAGCTGCGTGATCATGCATGATCAGCCACGTGAGCAGTGCATGATAGCCACGTGATCAGTGCATGATCAGACACGTGATCAGAGCATGATCAGTCACGTGATCAGTGCATGATCAGCCACGTGATCAGTGCATGATCAGGCACGTGATCAGTGCATGTCCAGCCACGTGATCAGTGCATGATAGCCACGTGATCAGTGCATGATCAGTCACGTGATCAGTGCATGATCAGTCACGTGATCAGTGCATGATCAGCCACGTGATCAGTGCATGATCAGCCACGTGATCAGTGCATGATCAATTACGTGATCAGTGCATGATCAGTCACGTGACCAGTACATGGTAGCTACGTGATCATTGCATGATCAGCCACGTGATCAGTGCATGATAGCCACGTGATCAGTGCATGATCAGCCACGTGATCAGTGCATGATCAGTCACGTGATCAGTGCATGATCAGTCACGTGATCAGTGCATGATCATCCACGTGATCAGTGCATGTCAGTCATGTATCAGTGCATGATAGCCCGTGATCAGTGCATGATCAGTCCCGTGATCAGTGTATGATCAGCCACGTGATCAGTGCATGATAGCTACGTGATCAGTGCATGATCAGTCACGTGATCAGTGCATGATCAGTCACGTGATCAGTGTGTGATCAGCCACGTGAACAGTGCATGCTCAGTCACGTGATCAGGGCCTGCTGAGCTGCGTGATTACTGTCTGCTCATCTGCTTGACAATTGCCAGCTGAGCTGCACGATTCCTGCCTGTCATCTGCTTGACAATTGCCACCTGTGCTGCGTAATTCCTGCCTGCTCATCTACTTGATTATTGCCAGCTGAGCAGCATGATTTCTCAGAGCTGAGTTCCATGATTATAGCCTGCTGACTGTTTCCTGCCTACTCAGCTCTATGTTCATTGCCTCCAGAGGCACATGATCAGTGTATGAGACCAAACATGATCAGCACATGATCAGTCACATGATCAGTGCATGATAAGCCACGTGATCAGTGCATGATCAGTTACGTGATCAGTGCATGATCAGTCACGTGATCAGTGCATGATAGCTGCATGATCAGTGCATGATCAGCCACGTGATCAGTGCATGATCAGCCACGTGATCAGTGCATGATAGCCACGTGATCAGTGCATGATCAGTTACGTGATCAGTGTATGATCAGCCACGTGATCAGTGCATGATCAGACACGTGATCAGTGTATGATCAGCCACGTGATCAGTGCATGATATCCACGTGATCAGTGCATGATCAGTCACGTGATCAGTGTATGATCAGCCACGTGAACAGTGCATGCTCAGTCACATGATCTGGGCCTGCTGAGCTGCGTGATTACTGTCTGCTCATCTGCTTGACAATTGCCAGCTGTGCTGCATAATTCCTGCCTGCTCAGCTGCTTGATTATTGCCAGCTGAGCAGCATGATTCCTCACACCTGAGTTCCATGATTATTGCCTGCTGACTGTTTGATTCGTGCCTACTCAGCTCTTTGTTTATTGCCTCCAGAGGCACATGATCAGTGTATGATAGCAAACATGATCAGCGCATGATCAGTCACATGATCAGCGCCATTAAGTCACGTGATCACTACATGATAGTCATGTGATCAGTCCATGCTCAGTCACGGTATCAGTGCATGATCAGCCACGTGATCAGTGCATGATCTGTCACATGATTAGTGTATGATCATCCACGTGATCAGTGCATGGGCAGTCATGTGATCAGTGCATGATATAGACGTGATCAGTGCATGATCAGTCACGTGATCAGTGCATGATAGCCACGTGATCAGTGCATGATCAGTCACCTGATCAGTGAATGATCAGTCACGTGACCTGTACATGGTAGCTACATGATCATTGCATGATCAGCCCCGTGAGTAGTGCATGATAGCCACGTGATCAGTGCATGATCAGTCACGTGATCAGTGCATGATCAGTCATGTGACCAGTACATGGTAGCTGCGTGATCATGCATGATCAGCCACGTGATCAGTGCATGATAGCCACGTGATCAGTGCATGATCAGACACGAGATCAGTGCATGATCAGTCACGTGATCAGTGCATGATCAGCCACGTGATCAGTGCATGATCAGTTACGTGATCAGTGCATGATCAGCCACGTGACCAGTGCATGGTAGCTACGTGATCAGTGCATGATCAGCCACGTGATCAGTGCATGATAGCCACGTGATCAGTGCATGATCAGCCACGTGATCAGTGCATGATCAGTCACGTGATCAGTGCATGATCAGTCACGTGATCAGTGCATGATCAGCCACGTGATCAGTGCATGTCAGTCATGTATCAGTGCATGATAGCCCGTGATCAGTGCATGATCAGTCCCGTGATCAGTGTATGATCAGCCACGTGATCAGTGCATGATAGCCACGTGATCAGTGCATGATCAGTCACGTGATCAGTGCATGATCAGTCACGTGATCAGTGTGTGATCAGCCACGTGAACAGTGCATGCTCAGTCACGTGATCAGGGCCTGCTGAGCTGCGTGATTACTGTCTGCTCATCTGCTTGACAATTGCCAGCTGAGCTGCACGATTCCTGCCTGTCATCTGCTTGACAATTGCCACCTGTGCTGCGTAATTCCTGCCTGCTCATCTACTTGATTATTGCCAGCTGAGCAGCATGATTTCTCAGAGCTGAGTTCCATGATTATAGCCTGCTGACTGTTTCCTGCCTACTCAGCTCTATGTTCATTGCCTCCAGAGGCACATGATCAGTGTGTGATACCAAACATGATCAGCACATGATCAGTCACATGATCAGTGCATGATAAGCCACGTGATCAGTGCATGATCAGTCACGTGATCAGTGCATGATCAGTCATGTGACCAGTACATGGTAGCTGCGTGATCATTGCATGATCAGCCACGTGATCAGTGCATGATAGCCACGTGATCAGTGCATGATCAGTCACGTGATCAGTGCATGGTAGCTACGTGATCAGTGCATGATCAGCCACGTGATCAGTGCATGATCAGTCACGTGATCAGTGCATGGTAGCTACGTGATCAGTGCATGATCAGCCACGTGATCAGTGCATGATAGCCACGTGATCAGTGCATGATAGCCACGTGATCAGTGCATGATCAGTCACGTGATCAGTGCATGATCAGTCACGTGATCAGTGCATGATCAGCCACGTGATCAGTGCATGATAGCCACGTGATCAGTGCATGATCAGTCACGTGATCAGTGCATGATCAGTCACGTGATCAGTGCATGATCAGCCACGTGATCAGTGCATGATCAGCCACGTGATCAGTGCATGATCAGCCACGTGATCAGTGCATGATCAGCCACGTGATCAGTGCATGATCAGTCACGTGATCAGTACATGATCAGTCACGTGAACAGTGTGTGATCATTTACGTGATCTGTGCATGATCAGTCACGTGACCAGTATATGGTAGCTACGTGATCATTCCATGACGAGCCACGTGAGCAGTGCATGATAGCCACGTGATGTGTGCATGATGAGTTACGTGAGCAGAGTATGATCAGCCACGTGATCAGTGCATGAGTGCCACGTGATCAGTGCATGATATGTCACGTGACAGGTGTGTGATCAGCCACGTGTACAGTGCATGATCAGCCACGTGATCAGTGCATGATCATTTACGTGATCAGTGTATGATCAGCCACGTGATCAGTGCATGGTCAGACACGTGAACAGTGTATGATCAGCCACGTGATCAGTGCATGATATCCAAGTGATCAGTGCATGATCAATCACGTGATCAGTGTATGATCAGCCACGTGAACAGTGCATGCTCAGTCACGTGATCTGGGCCTGCTGAGCTGCGTGATTACTGTCTGCTCATCTGCTTGACAATTGCCAGCTGAGCTGCACGATTCCTGCCTGTCATCTGCTTGACAATTGCCAGCTGTGCTGCGTAATTCCTGCCTGCTCAGCTGCTTGATTATTGCCAGCTGAGCAGCATGATTCCTCACAGCTGAGTTCCATGATTATTGCCTGCTGACTGTTTGATTCGTGCCTACTCAGCTCTTTGTTTATTGCCTCCAGAGGCACATGATCAGTGTATGATAGCAAACATGATCAGCGCATGATCAGTCACATGATCAGCGCCATTAAGTCACGTGATCACTACATGATAGTCATGTGATCAGTCCATGCTCAGTCACGGTATCAGTGCATGATCAGCCACGTGATCAGTGCATGATCTGTCACATGATTAGTGTATGATCATCCACGTGATCAGTGCATGGGCAGTCATGTGATCAGTGCATGATATAGACGTGATCAGTGCATGATCAGTCTCGTGATCAGTGCATGATAGCCACGTGATCAGTGCATGATCAGTCACCTGATGGGTGTATGATCATTCACGTGACCTGTACATGGTAGCTACATGATCATTGCATGATCAGCCACGTGAGTAGTGCATGATAGCCACGTGATCACTGCATGATCAGTCACGTGATCAGTGCATGATCAGTCATGTGACCAGTACATGGTAGCTGCGTGATCATGCATGATCAGCCACGTGAGCAGTGCATGATAGCCACGTGATCAGTGCATGATCAGACACGTGATCAGTGCATGATCAGTCACGTGATCAGTGCATGATCAGCCACGTGATCAGTGCATGATCAGGCACGTGATCAGTGCATGTCAGCCACGTGATCAGTGCATGATAGCCACGTGATCAGTGCATGATCAGTCACGTGATCAGTACATGGTAGCTGCATGATCAGTGCATGATCAGCCACGTGATCAGTGCATGATAGCCACGTGATCAGTGCATGATCAGTCACGTGATCAGTGCATGATAGCCACGTGATCAGTGCATGATCAGCCACGTGATCAGTGCATGATCAGTCACGTGATCAGTGCATGGTAGCTACGTGATCAGTGCATGATCAGCCACGTGATCAGTGCATGATAGCCACGTGATCAGTGCATGATAGCCACGTGATCAGTGCATTATCAGTCACGTGATCAGTACATGATCAGTCACGTGAACAGTGCATGATCATTTACGTGATCTGTGCATGATCAGTCACGTGACCAGTATATGGTAGCTTCGTGATCATTCCATGACGAGCCACGTGAGCAGTGCATGATAGCCACGTGATGTGTGCATGATGAGTTACGTGAGCAGTGTATGATCAGCCACGTGATCAGTGCATGATATGTCACGTGACAGGTGTGTGATCAGCCAGATGAACAGTGCATGTTCAGCCACGTATTCAGTGCATGATAGCCACGTGATCAGTGCATGATCAGTTACGTGAGCAGTGTATGATCAGCCACGTGATCAGTGCATGATCAGACACGTGAACAGTGTATGATCAGCCACGTGATCAGTGCATGATATCCAAGTGATCAGTGCATGATCAATCACGTGATCAGTGTATGATCAGCCACGTGAACAGTGCATGCTCAGTCACGTGATCAGGGCCTGCTGAGCTGCGTGATTACTGTCTGCTCATCTGCTTGACAATTGCCAGCTGAGCTGCACGATTCCTGCCTGTCATCTGCTTGACAATTGCCAGCTGTGCTGCGTAATTCCTGCCTGCTCAGCTGCTTGATTATTGCCAGCTGAGCAGCATGATTCCTCACACCTGAGTTCCATGATTATTGCCTGCTGACTGTTTGATTCGTGCCTACTCAGCTCTTTGTTTATTGCCTCCAGAGGCACATGATCAGTGTATGATAGCAAACATGATCAGCGCATGATCAGTCACATGATCAGCGCCATTAAGTCACGTGATCACTACATGATAGTCATGTGATCAGTCCATGCTCAGTCACGGTATCAGTGCATGATCAGCCACGTGATCAGTGCATGATCTGTCACATGATTAGTGTATGATCATCCACGTGATCAGTGCATGGGCAGTCATGTGATCAGTGCATGATATAGACGTGATCAGTGCATGATCAGTCTCGTGATCAGTGCATGATAGCCACGTGATCAGTGCATGATCAGTCACCTGATGGGTGTATGATCATTCACGTGACCTGTACATGGTAGCTACATGATCATTGCATGATCAGCCACGTGAGTAGTGCATGATAGCCACGTGATCACTGCATGATCAGTCACGTGATCAGTGCATGATCAGCCACGTGATCAGTGCATGATCTGTCACATGATCAGTGCATGATCAGCCACGTGATCAGTGCATGATCAGTCACGTGATCAGTGCATGATATAGACGTGATCAGTGCATGATCAGTCACGTGATCAGTGCATGATAGCCACGTGATCAGTGCATGATCAGTCACGTGATCAGTGCATGATCAGTCACGTGATCAGTACATGGTAGCTACGTGATCAGTGCATGATCAGCCACGTGATCAGTGCATGATAGCCACGTGATCAGTGCATGATCAGTCACGTGATCAGTGCATGATCAGTCACGTGACCAGTACATGGTAGCTGCGTGATCATGCATGATCAGCCACGTGATCAGTGCATGATAGCCACGTGATCAGTGCATGATCAGCCACGTGATCAGTGCATGATCAGTCACGTGATCAGTGCATGATCAGCCACGTGATCAGTGCATGATCAGTCACGTGATCAGTGCATGATCAGCCACGTGATCAGTGCATGATAGCCACGTGATCAGTGCATGATCAGTCACGTGATCAGTGCATGATCAGTCACGTGATCAGTGCATGATCAGCCACGTGATCAGTGCATGATCAGGCACGTGATCAGTGCATGATCAGCCACGTGATCAGTGCATGATAGCCACGTGATCAGTGCATGATCAGTCACGTGATCAGTGCATGATCAGTCACGTGATCAGTGCATGATCAGCCACGTGATCAGTGCATGATCAGCCACGTGATCAGTGCATGATCAATTACGTGATCAGTGCATGATCAGTCACGTGACCAGTGCATGGTAGCTACGTGATCAGTGCATGATCAGCCACGTGATCAGTGCATGATCAGCCACGTGATCAGTGCATGATCAGTCACGTGATCAGTGCATGATCAGTCACGTGATCAGTGCATGATCAGCCACGTGATCAGTGCATGTCAGTCATGTATCAGTGCATGATAGCCCGTGATCAGTGCATGATCAGTCCCGTGATCAGTGCATGATCAGCCACGTGATCAGTGCATGATAGCTACGTGATCAGTGCATGATCAGTCACGTGATCAGTGCATGATCAGTCACGTGATCAGTGTGTGATCAGCCACGTGAACAGTGCATGATCAGTCACGTGATCAGGCCTGCTGAGCTGCGTGATTACTGTCTGCTCATCTGCTTGACAATTGCCAGCTGAGCTGCATGATTCCTGCCTGTCATCTGCTTGACAATTGCCACCTGTGCTGCGTAATTCCTGCCTGCTCATCTACTTGATTATTGCCAGCTGAGCAGCATGATTTCTCAGAGGTGAGTTCCATGATTATAGCCTGCTGACTGTTTCCTGCCTACTCAGCTCTATGTTCATTGCCTCCAGAGGCACATGATCAGTGTATGAGACCAAACATGATCAGCACATGATCAGTCACATGATCAGTGCATGATAAGCCACGTGATCAGTGCATGATCAGTTACGTGATCAGTGCATGATCAGTCACGTGATCAGTGCATGATAGCTGCATGATCATTGCATGATCAGCCACGTGATCAGTGCATGATCAGCCACGTGATCAGTGCATGATAGCCACGTGATCAGTGCATGATCAGTTACGTGAGCAGTGTATGATCAGCCACGTGATCAGTGCATGGTCAGACACGTGAACAGTGTATGATCAGCCACGTGATCAGTGCATGATATCCAAGTGACCAGTGCATGATCAGTCACGTGATCAGTGTATGATCAGCCACGTGAACAGTGCATGCTCAGTCACGTGATCTGGGCCTGCTGAGCTGCGTGATTACTGTCTGCTCATCTGCTTGACAATTGCCAGCTGTGCTGCATAATTCCTGCCTGCTCAGCTGCTTGATTATTGCCAGCTGAGCAGCATGATTCCTCACACCTGAGTTCCATGATTATTGCCTGCTGACTGTTTGATTCGTGCCTACTCAGCTCTTTGTTTATTGCCTCCAGAGGCACATGATCAGTGTATGATAGCAAACATGATCAGTGCATGATCAGTCACATGATCAGCGCCATTAAGTCACGTGATCACTACATGATAGTCATGTGATCAGTCCATGCTCAGTCACGGTATCAGTGCATGATCAGCCACGTGATCAGTGCATGATCTGTCACATGATTAGTGTATGATCATCCACGTGATCAGTGCATGGGCAGTCATGTGATCAGTGCATGATATAGACGTGATCAGTGCATGATCAGTCACGTGATCAGTGCATGATAGCCACGTGATCAGTGCATGATCAGTCACCTGATGGGTGTATGATCAGTCACGTGACCTGTACATGGTAGCTACATGATCATTGCATGATCAGCCACGTGAGTAGTGCATGATAGCCACGTGATCAGTGCATGATCAGTCACGTGATCAGTGCATGATCAGTCATGTGACCAGTACATGGTAGCTGCGTGATCATGCATGATCAGCCACGTGAGCAGTGCATGATAGCCACGTGATCAGTGCATGATCAGTCACGTGATCAGTGCATGATCAGTCACGTGATCAGTGCATGATCAGCCACGTGATCAGTGCATGATCAGTTACGTGATCAGTGCATGATCAGTCACGTGATCAGTACATGGTAGCTACGTGATCATTGCATGATCAGCCACGTGATCAGTGCATGATAGCCACGTGATCAGTGCATGATCAGCCACGTGATCAGTGCATGATCAGTCACGTGATCAGTGCATGATCAGTCACGTGATCAGTGCATGATCAGCCACGTGATCAGTGCATGTCAGTCACGTATCAGTGCATGATAGCCCGTGATCAGTGCATGATCAGTCCCGTGATCAGTGCATGATCAGCCACGTGATCAGTGCATGATCAGCCACGTGATCAGTGCATGATCAGTCACGTGATCAGTGCATGATCAGTCACGTGATCAGTGTGTGATCAGCCACGTGAACAGTGCATGCTCAGTCACGTGATCAGGGCCTGCTGAGCTGCGTGATTACTGTCTGCTCATCTGCTTGACAATTGCCAGCTGAGCTGCACGATTCCTGCCTGTCATCTGCTTGACAATTGCCACCTGTGCTGCGTAATTCCTGCCTGCTCATCTACTTGATTATTGCCAGCTGAGCAGCATGATTTCTCAGAGCTGAGTTCCATGATTATTGCCTGCTGACTGTTTCCTGCCTACTCAGCTCTATGTTCATTGCCTCCAGAGGCACATGATCAGTGTATGATACCAAACATGATCAGCACATGATCAGTCACATGATCAGTGCATGATAAGCCACGTGATCAGTGCATGATCAGTCACGTGATCAGTGCATGATCAGTCATGTGACCAGTACATGGTAGCTGCATGATCATTGCATGATCAGCCACGTGATCAGTGCATGATAGCCACGTGATCAGTGCATGATCAGTCACGTGATCAGTGCATGATAGCACGTGATCAGTGCATGATCAGCCACGTGATCAGTGCATGATCAGTCACGTGATCAGTGCATGATAGCTACGTGATCAGTGCATGATCAGCCACGTGATCAGTGCATGATAGCCACGTGATCAGTGCATGATCAGCCACGTGATCAGTGCATGATCAGTCACGTGATCAGTGCATGATCAGTCACGTGATCAGTGCATGATCAGCCACGTGATCAGTGCATGATAGCCACGTGATCAGTGCATGATCAGTCACGTGATCAGTGCATGATCAGTCACGTGATCAGTGCATGATCAGTCACGTGATCAGTGCATGATCAGCCACGTGATCAGTGCATGATCAGCCACGTGATCAGTGCATGATCAGTCACGTGATCAGTGCATGATCAGCCACGTGATCAGTGCATGATCAGTCACGTGATCAGTGCATGATCAGCCACGTGATCAGTGCATGATCAGTCACGTGATCAGTGCATGATCAGTCACGTGATCAGTGCATGATAGCCACGTGATCAGTGCATGACAGCCACGTGATCAGTGCATGATAGCCACGTGATCAGTGCATGATCAGTCACGTGATCAGTGTATGATCAGCCACGTGATCAGTGCATGAGAGCCACGTGATCAGTGCATGATAGTCACGTGATCAGTGCATGATCAGCCACGTGACAGTGCATGATCAGCCACGTGATCAGTGCATGATCAGCCACGTGATCAGTGCATGATAGCCACGTGATCAGTGCATGATCAGTCACGTGATCAGTACATGATCAGTCACGTGAACAGTGCATGATCATTTACGTGATCAGTGCATGATCAGTCACGTGACCAGTATATGGTAGCTTCGTGATCATTCCATGACGAGCCACGTGAGCAGTGCATGATAGCCACGTGATGTGTGCATGATGAGTTACGTGAGCAGTGTATGATCAGCCACGTGATCAGTGCATGATATGTCACGTGACAGGTGTGTGATCAGCCAGATGAACAGTGCATGTTCAGCCACGTATTCAGTGCATGATAGCCACGTGATCAGTGCATGATCAGTTACGTGAGCAGTGTATGATCAGCCACGTGATCAGTGCATGATCAGACACGTGAACAGTGTATGATCAGCCACGTGATCAGTGCATGATATCCAAGTGATCAGTGCATGATCAATCACGTGATCAGTGTATGATCAGCCACGTGAACAGTGCATGCTCAGTCACGTGATCAGGGCCTGCTGAGCTGCGTGATTACTGTCTGCTCATCTGCTTGACAATTGCCAGCTGAGCTGCACGATTCCTGCCTGTCATCTGCTTGACAATTGCCAGCTGTGCTGCGTAATTCCTGCCTGCTCAGCTGCTTGATTATTGCCAGCTGAGAAGCATGATTCCTCACACCTGAGTTCCATGATTATTGCCTGCTGACTGTTTGATTCGTGCCTACTCAGCTCTTTGTTTATTGCCTCCAGAGGCACATGATCAGTGTATGATAGCAAACATGATCAGCGCATGATCAGTCACATGATCAGCGCCATTAAGTCACGTGATCACTACATGATAGTCATGTGATCAGTCCATGTTCAGTCACGGTATCAGTGCATGATCAGCCACGTGATCAGTGCATGATCTGTCACATGATTAGTGTATGATCATCCACGTGATCAGTGCATGGGCAGTCATGTGATCAGTGCATGATATAGACGTGATCAGTGCATGATCAGTCTCGTGATCAGTGCATGATAGCCACGTGATCAGTGCATTATCAGTCACCTGATGGGTGTATGATCAATCACGTGACCTGTACATGGTAGCTACATGATCATTGCATGATCAGCCACGTGAGTAGTGTACGATAGCCACGTGATCACTGCATGATCAGTCACGTGATCAGTGCATGATCAGTCACGTGATCAGTGCATGATCAGTCACATGATCAGTGCATGATCAGCCACGTGATCAGTGCATGATCAGTCACGTGATCAGTGCATGATATAGACGTGATCAGTGCATGATCAGTCACGTGATCAGTGCATGATAGCCACGTGATCAGTGCATGATCAGTCACGTGATCAGTGCATGATCAGTCACGTGATCAGTGCATGGTAGCTACGTGATCAGTGCATGATCAGCCACGTGATCAGTGCATGATAGCCACGTGATCAGTGCATGATCAGTCACGTGATCAGTGCATGATCAGTCACGTGACCAGTACATGGTAGCTGCGTGATCATGCATGATCAGCCACGTGATCAGTGCATGATAGCCACGTGATCAGTGCATGATCAGCCACGTGATCAGTGCATGATCAGTCACGTGATCAGTGCATGATCAGCCACGTGATCAGTGCATGATCAGTCACGTGATCAGTGCATGATCAGCCACGTGATCAGTGCATGATAGCCACGTGATCAGTGCATGATCAGTCACGTGATCAGTGCATGATCAGTCACGTGATCAGTGCATGATCAGCCACGTGATCAGTGCATGATCAGGCACGTGATCAGTGCATGTCCAGCCACGTGATCAGTGCATGATAGCCACGTGATCAGTGCATGATCAGTCACGTGATCAGTGCATGATCAGTCACGTGATCAGTGCATGATCAGCCACGTGATCAGTGCATGATCAGCCACGTGATCAGTGCATGATCAATTACGTGATCAGTGCATGATCAGTCACGTGACCAGTGCATGGTAGCTACGTGATCATTGCATGATCAGCCACGTGATCAGTGCATGATCAGCCACGTGATCAGTGCATGATCAGTCACGTGATCAGTGCATGATCAGTCACGTGATCAGTGCATGATCAGCCACGTGATCAGTGCATGTCAGTCATGTATCAGTGCATGATAGCCCGTGATCAGTGCATGATCAGTCCCGTGATCAGTGCATGATCAGCCACGTGATCAGTGCATGATAGCCACGTGATCAGTGCATGATCAGTCACGTGATCAGTGCATGATCAGTCACGTGATCAGTGTGTGATCAGCCACGTGAACAGTGCATGCTCAGTCACGTGATCAGGGCCTGCTGAGCTGCGTGATTACTGTCTGCTCATCTGCTTGACAATTGCCAGCTGAGCTGCATGATTCCTGCCTGTCATCTGCTTGACAATTGCCACCTGTGCTGCGTAATTCCTGCCTGCTCATCTACTTGATTATTGCCAGCTGAGCAGCATGATTTCTCAGAGGTGAGTTCCATGATTATAGCCTGCTGACTGTTTCCTGCCTACTCAGCTCTATGTTCATTGCCTCCAGAGGCACATGATCAGTGTATGAGACCAAACATGATCAGTGCATGATCAGTCACATGATCAGTGCATGATAAGCCACGTGATCAGTGCATGATCAGTTACGTGATCAGTGCATGATCAGTCACGTGATCAGTGCATGGTAGCTGCATGATCAGTGCATGATCAGCCACGTGATCAGTGCATGATCAGCCACGTGATCAGTGCATGATAGCCACGTGATCAGTGCATGATCAGTTACGTGATCAGTGTATGATCAGCCACGTGATCAGTGCATGGTCAGACACGTGATCAGTGTATGATCAGCCACGTGATCAGTGCATGATATCCAAGTGACCAGTGCATGATCAATCACGTGATCAGTGTATGATCAGCCACGTGAACAGTGCATGCTCAGTCACTTGATCTGGGCATGCTGAGCTGCGTGATTACTGTCTGCTCATCTGCTTGACAATTGCCAGCTGTGCTGCATAATTCCTGCCTGCTCAGCTGCTTGATTATTGCCAGCTGAGCAGCATGATTCCTCACACCTGAGTTCCATGATTATTGCCTGCTGACTGTTTGATTCGTGCCTACTCAGCTCTTTGTTTATTGCCTCCAGAGGCACATGATCAGCGTATGATAGCAAACATGATCAGCGCATGATCAGTCACATGATCAGCGCCATTAAGTCACGTGATCACTACATGATAGTCATGTGATCAGTCCATGCTCAGTCACGGTATCAGTGCATGATCAGCCACGTGATCAGTGCATGATCTGTCACATGATTAGTGTATGATCATCCACGTGATCAGTGCATGGGCAGTCATGTGATCAGTGCATGATATAGACGTGATCAGTGCATGATCAGTCACGTGATCAGTGCATGATAGCCACGTGATCAGTGCATGATCAGTCACCTGATGGGTGTATGATCAGTCACGTGACCTGTACATGGTAGCTACATGATCATTGCATGATCAGCCACGTGAGTAGTGTACGATAGCCACGTGATCAGTGCATGATCAGTCACGTGATCAGTGCATGATCAGTCATGTGACCAGTACATGGTAGCTGCGTGATCATGCATGATCAGCCACGTGATCAGTGCATGATAGCCACGTGATCAGTGCATGATCAGACACGTGATCAGTGCATGATCAGTCACGTGATCAGTGCATGATCAGCCACGTGATCAGTGCATGATCAATTACGTGATCAGTGCATGATCAGTCACGTGATCAGTGCATGGTAGCTACGTGATCATTGCATGATCAGCCACGTGATCAGTGCATGATAGCCACGTGATCAGTGCATGATCAGCCACGTGATCAGTGCATGATCAGTCACGTGATCAGTGCATGATCAGTCACGTGATCAGTGCATGATCAGCCACGTGATCAGTGCATGTCAGTCATGTAGTCAGTGCATGATAGCCCGTGATCAGTGCATGATCAGTCCCGTGATCAGTGTATGATCAGCCACGTGATCAGTGCATGATAGCCACGTGATCAGTGCATGATCACACGTGATCAGTGCATGATCAGTCACGTGATCAGTGTGTGATCAGCCACGTGAACAGTGCATGCTCAGTCACGTGATCAGGGCCTGCTGAGCTGCGTGATTACTGTCTGCTCATCTGCTTGACAATTGCCAGCTGAGCTGCACGATTCCTGCCTGTCATCTGCTTGACAATTGCCACCTGTGCTGCGTAATTCCTGCCTGCTCATCTGCTTGATTATTGCCAGCTGAGCAGCATGATTTCTCACAGCTGAGTTCCATGATTATAGCCTGCTGACTGTTTCCTGCCTACTCAGCTCTTTGTTCATTGCCTCCAGAGGCACATGATCAGTGTATGATACCAAACATGATCAGCACATGATCAGTCACATGATCAGTGCATGATAAGCCACGTGATCAGTGCATGATCAGTCACGTGATCAGTGCATGATCAGTCATGTGATCAGTACATGGTAGCTGCGTGATCAGTGCATGATCAGCCACGTGATCAGTGCATGATAGCCACGTGATCAGTGCATGATCAGTCACGTGATCAGTGCATGGTAGCTACGTGATCAGTGCATGATCAGCCACGTGATCAGTGCATGATCAGTCACGTGATCAGTGCATGGTAGCTACGTGATCATTGCATGATCAGCCACGTGATCAGTGCATGATAGCCACGTGATCAGTGCATGATCAGCCACGTGATCAGTGCATGATCAGTCACGTGATCAGTGCATGATCAGTCACGTGATCAGTGCATGATCAGCCACGTGATCAGTGCATGATAGCCACGTGATCAGTGCATGATCAGTCACGTGATCAGTGCATGATCAGTCACGTGATCAGTGCATGATCAGTCACGTGATCAGTGCATGATCAGCCACGTGATCAGTGCATGATCAGCCACGTGATCAGTGCATGATCAGTTACGTGATCAGTGCATGATCAGCCACGTGATCAGTGCATGATCAGTCACGTGATCAGTACATGATCAGACACGTGAACAGTGAATGATCATTTACGTGAACTGTGCATGATCAGTCACGTGACCAGTATATGGTAGCTACGTGATCATTCCATGACGAGCCACGTGAGCAGTGCATGATAGACACGTGATGTGTGCATGATGAGTTACATGAGCAGAGTATGATCAGCCACGTGATCAGTGCATGAGTGCCACGTGATCCGTGCATGATATGTCACGTGACAGGTGTGTGATCAGCCACGTGACAGTGCATGTTCAGCCACGTGATCAGTGCATGATCATTTACGTGAGCAGTGTATGATCAGCCACGTGATCAGTGCATGGTCAGACACGAGAACAGTGTATGATCAGCCACGTGATCAGTGCATGATATCCACGTGATCAGTGCATGATCAATCACGTGATCAGTGTATGATCAGCCACGTGAACAGTGCATGCTCAGTCACGTGATCTGGGCCTGCTGAGCTGCGTGATTACTGTCTGCTCATCTGCTTGACAATTGCCAGCTGAGCTGCACGATTCCTGCCTGTCATCTGCTTGACAATTGCCAGCTGTGCTGCGTAATTCCTGCCTGCTCAGCTGCTTGATTATTGCCAGCTGAGCAGCATGATTCCTCACACCTGAGTTCCATGATTATTGCCTGCTGACTGTTTGATTCGTGCCTACTCAGCTCTTTGTTTATTGCCTCCAGAGGCACATGATCAGTGTATGATAGCAAACATGATCAGCGCATGATCAGTCACATGATCAGCGCCATTAAGTCACGTGATCACTACATGATAGTCATGTGATCAGTCCATGCTCAGTCACGGTATCAGTGCATGATCAGCCACGTGATCAGTGCATGATCTGTCACATGATTAGTGTATGATCATCCACGTGATCAGTGCATGGGCAGTCATGTGATCAGTGCATGATATAGACGTGATCAGTGCATGATCAGTCTCGTGATCAGTGCATGATAGCCACGTGATCAGTGCATGATCAGTCACCTGATGGGTGTATGATCATTCACGTGACCTGTACATGGTAGCTACATGATCATTGCATGATCAGCCACGTGAGTAGTGCATGATAGCCACGTGATCACTGCATGATCAGTCACGTGATCAGTGCATGATCAGTCATGTGACCAGTACATGGTAGCTGCGTGATCATGCATGATCAGCCACGTGAGCAGTGCATGATAGCCACGTGATCAGTGCATGATCAGACACGTGATCAGTGCATGATCAGTCACGTGATCAGTGCATGATCAGCCACGTGATCAGTGCATGATCAGGCACGTGATCAGTGTATGTCAGCCACGTGATCAGTGCATGATAGCCACGTGATCAGTGCATGATCAGTCACGTGATCAGTGCATGATCAGTCACGTGATCAGTGCATGATCAGCCACGTGATCAGTGCATGATAGCCACGTGATCAGTGCATGATCAGTCACGTGATCAGTGCATGATCAGTCACGTGATCAGTGCATGATCAGCCACGTGATCAGTGCATGATCAGGCACGTGATCAGTGCATGTCCAGCCACGTGATCAGTGCATGATAGCCACGTGATCAGTGCATGATCAGTCACGTGATCAGTGCATGATCAGTCACGTGATCAGTGCATGATCAGCCACGTGATCAGTGCATGATCAGCCACGTGATCAGTGCATGATCAATTACGTGATCAGTGCATGATCAGTCACGTGACCAGTACATGGTAGCTACGTGATCATTGCATGATCAGCCACGTGAGCAGTGCATGATAGCCACGTGATCAGTGCATGATCAGCCACGTGATCAGTGCATGATCAGTCACGTGATCAGTGCATGATCAGTCACGTGATCAGTGCATGATCAGCCACGTGATCAGTGCATGTCAGTCATGTATCAGTGCATGATAGCCCGTGATCAGTGCATGATCAGTCCCGTGATCAGTGCATGATCAGCCACGTGATCAGTGCATGATAGCCACGTGATCAGTGCATGATCAGTCACGTGATCAGTGCATGATCAGTCACGTGATCAGTGTGTGATCAGCCACGTGAACAGTGCATGCTCAGTCACGTGATCAGGGCCTGCTGAGCTGCGTGATTACTGTCTGCTCATCTGCTTGACAATTGCCAGCTGAGCTGCACGATTCCTGCCTGTCATCTGCTTGACAATTGCCACCTGTGCTGCGTAATTCCTGCCTGCTCATCTACTTGATTATTGCCAGCTGAGCAGCATGATTTCTCAGAGCTGAGTTCCATGATTATAGCCTGCTGACTGTTTCGTGCCTACTCAGCTCTATGTTCATTGCCTCCAGAGGCACATGATCAGTGTGTGAGACCAAACATGATCAGCACATGATCAGTCACATGATCAGTGCATGATAAGCCACGTGATCAGTGCATGATCAGTTACGTGATCAGTGCATGATCAGTCATGTGATCAGTACATGGTAGCTGCGTGATCAGTGCATGATCAGCCACGTGATCAGTGCATGATAGCCACGTGATCAGTGCATGATCAGTCACGTGATCAGTGCATGATAGCCACGTGATCAGTGCATGATCAGCCACGTGATCAGTGCATGATCAGTCACGTGATCAGTGCATGGTAGCTACGTGATCAGTGCATGATCAGCCACGTGATCAGTGCATGATAGCCACGTGATCAGTGCATGATAGCCACGTGATCAGTGCATGATCAGTCACGTGATCAGTGCATGATCAGTCACGTGATCAGTGCATGATCATTTACGTGATCAGTGCATGATCAGTCACGTGACCAGTATATGGTAGCTTCGTGATCATTCCATGACAACCACGTGAGCAGTGCATGATAGCCACGTGATGTGTGCATGATGAGTTACGTGATCAGTGTATGATCAGCCACGTGATCAGTGCATGATATGTCACGTGACAGTGTGTGATCAGCCACGTGATCAGTGCATGTTCAGCCACGTGATCAGTGCATGATAGCCACGTGATCAGTGCATGATCAGTTACGTGAGCAGTGTATGATCAGCCACGTGATCAGTGCATGATCAGACACGTGATCAGTGCATGATCAGCCACGTGATCAGTGCATGATCAATCACGTGATCAGTGTATGATCAGCCACGTGAACAGTGCATGCTCAGTCACGTGATCAGGGCCTGCTGAGCTGCGTGATTACTGTCTGCTCATCTGCTTGACAATTGCCAGCTGAGCTGCATGATTCCTGCCTGTCATCTGCTTGACAATTGCCAGCTGTGCTGCATAATTCCTGCCTGCTCAGCTGCTTGATTATTGCCAGCTGAGCAGCATGATTCCTCACACCTGAGTTCCATGATTATTGCCTGCTGACTGTTTGATTCGTGCCTACTCAGCTCTTTGTTTATTGCCTCCAGAGGCACATGATCAGTGTATGATAGCAAACATGATCAGCGCATGATCAGTCACATGATCAGCGCCATTAAGTCACGTGATCACTACATGATAGTCATGTGATCAGTCCATGCTCAGTCACGGTATCAGTGCATGATCAGCCACGTGATCAGTGCATGATCTGTCACATGATTAGTGTATGATCATCCACGTGATCAGTGCATGGGCAGTCATGTGATCAGTGCATGATATAGACGTGATCAGTGCATGATCAGTCACGTGATCAGTGCATGATAGCCACGTGATCAGTGCATGATCAGTCACCTGATGGGTGTATGATCAGTCACGTGACCTGTACATGGTAGCTACATGATCATTGCATGATCAGCCACGTGAGTAGTGCATGATAGCCACGTGATCAGTGCATGATCAGTCACGTGATCAGTGCATGATCAGTCATGTGACCAGTACATGGTAGCTGCGTGATCATGCATGATCAGCCACGTGATCAGTGCATGATAGCCACGTGATCAGTGCATGATCAGACACGTGATCAGTGCATGATTAGTCACGTGATCAGTGCATGATCAGCCACGTGATCAGTACATGATCAGTCCCGTGAACAGTGCATGATCATTTATGTGATCTGTGCATGATCAGTCACGTGACCAGTATATGGTAGCTTCGTGATCATTCCATGACGAACCACGTGAGCAGTGCATGATAGCCACGTGATGTGTGCATGATGAGTTACGTGAGCAGAGTATGATCAGCCACGTGATCAATGCATGATATGTCACGTGACAGGTGTGTGATCAGCCACGTGAACATTGCATGTTCAGCCACGTGATCAGTGCATGATAGCCACGTGATCAGTGCATGATCAGTTACGTGAGCAGTGCATGATCACTCACGTTAACAGTGCATGATAAGTCACCTGATCAGTGCATGAACAATTACGTGATCAGTGCATGATCACTCACGTGACCAGTACATGGTAGCTACCTGATCATTGCATGAACACCCGCGGAGCAGTGCATGATATCCACGTGATCAGTGCATGATCTGTCGCATGATCAGTGTATGATCATCCGGGTGATCAGTGCATGGGCAGTCATGTGATCAGTGCATGATATAGACGTGATCAGTGCATGATCAGTCTCGTGACCAGTGTATGATCAACCACGTGATCAGTGTACGATAGTCAGGTAATGAGTGCACGATAGCCAGATGATCAGTGCATTATCAGTCACGTGATCAGTGTATGATCAGCCAAGTAATCATGCATGATAGCCAACTGATCAGTGGATGATCCGTCACGTGATCAGTGCTTGGTCAGTCACGTGATCATTGCATGATCAGCCACGTGATCAGTGCATGATCAATTACGTTATCAGTGCATGGTCAGTCACGTGATCAGTACATGATGAGTCACGTGAACAGTGCATGATCAGTCATGTGATCAGTGTATGACCAGCCAAGTGATCAGTGCATGATAGCCACGTGATCAGTGCATGATCAGTCACGTGATCAGTGCATGATCAGTCACGTGATCAGTGTATGATCAGCCACGTGATCAGTGCATGATCAGCCAAATGATAAGTGCATGTTCAATTACGTGATCAGTGCATGATCAGCCACGTGATCAGTGCATGATCAGTCACGTGATCAGTACATGATCAGTCACGTGAACAGTGCGTGATCATTTACGTGAACTGTGCATGATCAGTCACGTGACCAGTATATGGTAGCTACGTGATCATTCCATGACGAGCCACGTGAGCAGTGTATGATAGAAACGTGATGTGTGCATGGTGAGTTACAAGAGCAGAGTATGATCAGCCACGTGATCAGTGCATGAGTGCCACGTGATCCGTGCATGATATGTCACGTGACAGGTGTGTAATCAGCCACATGTACAGTGCATGTTCAGCCACGTGATCAGTGCATGATCATTTACGTGAGCAGTGTATGATCAGCCACGTGAGCAGTGAATGCTCAGACACGTGAACAGTGTATGATCAGCCACGTGATCAGTGCATGATATCCAAGTGATCAGTGCATGGTCAATCACGTGATCAGTGTATGATCAGCCACGTGAAGAGTGCATGCTCAGTCACGTGATCTGGGCCTGCTGAGCTGCGTGATTAATGTCTGCTCATCTGCTTGACAATTGCCAGCTGAGCTGCACGATTCCTGCCTGTCATCTGCTTGACAATTGCCAGCTGTGCTGCATAATTCCTGCCTGCTCAGCTGCTTGATTATTGCCAGCTGAGCAGCATGATTCCTCACAGCTGAGTTCCATGATTATTGCCTGCTGACTGTTTGATTCGTGCCTACTCAGCTCTTTGTTTATTGCCTCCAGAGGCACATGATCAGTGTATGATAGCAAACATGATCAGCGCATGATCAGTCACATGATCAGCGCCATTAAGTCACGTGATCACTACATGATAGTCATGTGATCAGTCCATGCTCAGTCACGGTATCAGTGCATGATCAGCCACGTGATCAGTGCATGATCTGTCACATGATTAGTGTATGATCATCCACGTGATCAGTGCATGGGCAGTCATGTGATCAGTGCATGATATAGACGTGATCAGTGCATGATCAGTCTCGTGATCAGTGCATGATAGCCACGTGATCAGTGCATAATCAGTCACCTGATGGGTGTATGATCATTCACGTGACCTGCACATGGTAGCTACATGATCATTGCATGATCAGCCACGTGAGTAGTGCATGATAGCCACGTGATCAATGCATCATCAGTCACGTGATCAGTGCATGATCAGTCATGTGACCAGTACATGGTAGCTGCGTGATCATCGCATGATCAGCCACGTGAGCAGTGCATGATAGCCACGTGATCAGTGCATGATCAGACACGAGATCAGTGCATGATCAGTCACGTGATCACTGCATGATCAGCCACGTGATCAGTGCATGACCAGGCACGTGATCAGTGTATGTCAGCCAAGTGATCAGTGCATGATAGCCACGTGATCAGTGCATGATCAGCCACGTGATCAGTGCATGATCAGTCACGTGATCAGTGCATGGTAGCTACGTGATCATTGCATGATCAGCCATGTGATCAGTGCATGATATCCACGTGATCAGTGCAGGATAGCCACGTGATCACTTCATGATTAGTCACGTGATCAGTACATGATCAGTCACGTGAACAGTGCATGATCATTTACGTGATCTGTGCATGATCAGTCACGTGACCAGTATATGGTAGCTTCGTGATCATTCCATGACGAACCACGTGAGCAGTGCATGGTAGCCACGTGATGTGTTCATGATGAGTTACGTGAACAGACTATGATAAGCCACGTGATCAGTGCATGATATGTCACATGACAGGTGTGTGATCAGCCAGGTGAACAGTGCATGTTCAGCCACGTATTCAGTGCATGATAGCCACGTGATCAGTGCATGATCAGTTACGTGAGCAGTGTATGATCAGCCACGTGATCAGTGCATGATCAGACACGTGAACAGTGTATGATCAGCCACGTGATCAATGCATGATATCCAAGTGATCAGTGCATGATCAATCACGTGATCAGTGTATGATCAGCCACGTGAACAGTGCCTGCTCAGTCACGTGATCAGGGCCTGCTGAGCTGCGTGATTACTGTCTGCTCATCTCCTTGACAACTGCCAGCTGAGCTGCATGATTCATGCCTGTCATCTGCTTGAAGATTGCCAGCTGTGTTGCGTAATTCCTGCCTGCTCAGCTGCTTGATTATTGCCAGCTGAGAAGCATGATTCCTCACACCTGAGTTCCATGATTATTGCCTGCTGACTGTTTGATTCGTGCCTACTCAGCTCTTTGTTTATTGCCTCCAGAGGCACATGATCAGTGTATGATAGCAAACATGATCAGCGCATGATCAGTCACATGATCAGCGCCATTAAGTCACGTGATCACTACATGATAGTCATGTGATCAGTCCATGTTCAGTCACGGTATCAGTGCATGATCAGCCACGTGATCAGTGCATGATCTGTCACATGATTAGTCTATGATCATCCACGTGATCAGAGCATGGACAGTCATGTGATCAGTGCATGATATAGACGTGATCAGTGCATGATCAGTCTCGTGATCAGTGCATGATAGCCACGTGATCAGTGCATAATCACTCACCTGATGGGTGTATGATCATTCACGTGACCTGTACATGGTAGCTACATGATCATTGCATGATCAGCCACGTGAGTAGTGCATGATAGCCACGTGATCACTGCATGATCAGTCACGTGATCAGTGCATGATCAGTCATGTGACCAGTACATGGTAGCTGCGTGATCATCGCATGATCAGCCACGTGAGCAGTGCATGATAGCCACGTGATCAGTGCATGATCAGACACGAGATCAGTGCATGATCAGTCACGTGATCACTGCATGATCAGCCACGTGATCAGTGCATGACCAGGCACGTGATCAGTGTATGTCCAGCCAAGTGATCAGTGCATGATAGCCACGTGATCAGTGCATGATCAGACACGAGGTTAGAGCATGATTAGTCACGTGATCAGTGCATGATCAGCCACGTGATCAGTGCATGACCAGGCACGTGATCAGTGTATGTCCAGCCAAGTGATCAGTGCATGATAGCCACGTGATCAGTGCATGATCAGTCACGTGATCAGTGCATGATCAGTCACGTGATCAATGTATGATCAGCCACGTGATCAGTGCATGATCAGCCACATGATCAGTGCATGATCAATTACGTGATCAGTGCATGATCATTCACGTGACCAGTACATGGTAGCTACGTGATCATTGCGTGATCATCCACGTGATCAGTGCATGTTGAGCCACGTGATCAGTGCATAATCAGCCACGTGATCAGTGCGTGATGAGCCACGTGATCAGTGCAGGATCAATTATGTGATCAGTGCATGATCAGTCACGTGACCAGTACATGGTAGCTACGTGATCATTGCCTGATCAGCCACGTGAGCAGTGCATGATAGCCACGTGATCAGTGCATGATCAGCCATTTGATCAGTGCCTGATCAGTCACGTGATCAGTGCATGGTCAGTCACGTGATCAGTGCATGATCATCCACATGATCAGTGCATGTGGAGTCATGTAGTCAATGCATGATAGCGCCGTGATCAGTGCACGATCAGTCCCGTGATGAGTGTATGATCAGCCAAGTGATCAGTGCAAGATAGCTACGTGATCAGTTCATGATCAGTCACATGATCAGTGCATGATCAGTCACGTGATAGGTGTGTGATCAGCCATGTGAACAGTGCATGCTCAGTCACGTGATCAGGGCCTGCTGAGCTGCGTGATTACTGTCTGCTCATCTGCTTGACAATTTCCAGCTGAGCTGCACGATTCCTGCCTGTCATCTCCTTGACAATTGCCACCTGTGCTGCGTAATTCCTGCCTGCTCATCTACTTGATTATTGCCAGCTGAGCAGCATGATTTCTCAGAGGTGAGTTCCATGATTATAGCCTGCTGACTGTTTCCTGCCTACTCAGCTCTATGTTCTTTGCCTCCAGAGGCACATGATCAGTGTGTGAGACCAAACATGATCAGCACATGATCAGTCACATGATCAATGCATGATAAGCCAGGTGATCAGTGCATGATCAATTACGTGATCAGTGCATGATCAGTCATGTGACCAGTACATGGTAGCTGCATGATCATTGCATGATCAGCCACGTGAACAGTGCATGTTCAGCCACGTGAACAGTGCATGATAGCCACGTGATCAGTGCATGATCAGTTACGTGAGCAGTGTATGATCAGCCACGTGAGCAGTGCATGCTCAGACACATGAACAGTGTATGATCAGCCACGTGATCAGTGCATGATATCCAAGTGATCAGTGCATGATCAATCACGTGATCAGTGTATGATCAGCCACGTGAACAGTGCCTGCTCAGTCACGTGATCAGGGCCTGCTGAGCTGCGTGATTACTGTCTGCTCATCTCCTTGACAACTGCCAGCTGAGCTGCATGATTCGTGCCTGTCATCTGCTTGAAGATTGCCAGCTGTGTTGCGTAATTCCTGCCTGCTCAGCTGCTTGATTATTGCCAGCTGAGAAGCATGATTCCTCACACCTGAGTTCCATGATTATTGCCTGCTGACTGTTTGATTCGTGCCTACTCAGCTCTTTGTTTATTGCCTCCAGAGGCACATGATCAGTGTATGATAGCAAACATGATCAGCGCATGATCAGTCACATGATCAGCGCCATTAAGTCACGTGATCACTACATGATAGTCATGTGATCAGTCCATGTTCAGTCACGGTATCAGTGCATGATCAGCCACGTGATCAGTGCATGATCTGTCACATGATTAGTCTATGATCATCCACGTGATCAGAGCATGGACAGTCATGTGATCAGTGCATGATATAGACGTGATCAGTGCATGATCAGTCTCGTGATCAGTGCATGATAGCCACGTGATCAGTGCATAATCACTCACCTGATGGGTGTATGATCATTCACGTGACCTGTACATGGTAGCTACATGATCATTGCATGATCAGCCACGTGAGTAGTGCATGATAGCCACGTGATCACTGCATGATCAGTCACGTGATCAGTGCATGATCAGTCATGTGACCAGTACATGGTAGCTGCGTGATCATCGCATGATCAGCCACGTGAGCAGTGCATGATAGCCACGTGATCAGTGCATGATCAGACACGAGATCAGTGCATGATCAGTCACGTGATCACTGCATGATCAGCCACGTGATCAGTGCATGACCAGGCACGTGATCAGTGTATGTCCAGCCAAGTGATCAGTGCATGATAGCCACGTGATCAGTGCATGATCAGACACGAGGTTAGAGCATGATTAGTCACGTGATCAGTGCATGATCAGCCACGTGATCAGTGCATGACCAGGCACGTGATCAGTGTATGTCCAGCCAAGTGATCAGTGCATGATAGCCACGTGATCAGTGCATGATCAGTCACGTGATCAGTGCATGATCAGTCACGTGATCAATGTATGATCAGCCACGTGATCAGTGCATGATCAGCCACATGATCAGTGCATGATCAATTACGTGATCAGTGCATGATCATTCACGTGACCAGTACATGGTAGCTACGTGATCATTGCGTGATCATCCACGTGATCAGTGCATGTTGAGCCACGTGATCAGTGCATAATCAGCCACGTGATCAGTGCGTGATGAGCCACGTGATCAGTGCAGGATCAATTATGTGATCAGTGCATGATCAGTCACGTGACCAGTACATGGTAGCTACGTGATCATTGCCTGATCAGCCACGTGAGCAGTGCATGATAGCCACGTGATCAGTGCATGATCAGCCATTTGATCAGTGCCTGATCAGTCACGTGATCAGTGCATGGTCAGTCACGTGATCAGTGCATGATCATCCACATGATCAGTGCATGTGGAGTCATGTAGTCAATGCATGATAGCGCCGTGATCAGTGCACGATCAGTCCCGTGATGAGTGTATGATCAGCCAAGTGATCAGTGCAAGATAGCTACGTGATCAGTTCATGATCAGTCACATGATCAGTGCATGATCAGTCACGTGATAGGTGTGTGATCAGCCATGTGAACAGGGCATGCTCAGTCACGTGATCAGGGCCTGCTGAGCTGCGTGATTACTGTCTGCTCATCTGCTTGACAATTTCCAGCTGAGCTGCACGATTCCTGCCTGTCATCTCCTTGACAATTGCCACCTGTGCTGCGTAATTCCTGCCTGCTCATCTACTTGATTATTGCCAGCTGAGCAGCATGATTTCTCAGAGGTGAGTTCCATGATTATAGCCTGCTGACTGTTTCCTGCCTACTCAGCTCTATGTTCTTTGCCTCCAGAGGCACATGATCAGTGTGTGAGACCAAACATGATCAGCACATGATCAGTCACATGATCAATGCATGATAAGCCAGGTGATCAGTGCATGATCAATTACGTGATCAGTGCATGATCAGTCATGTGACCAGTACATGGTAGCTGCATGATCATTGCATGATCAGCCACGTGAACAGTGCATGTTCAGCCACGTGAACAGTGCATGATAGCCACGTGATCAGTGCATGATCAGTTACGTGAGCAGTGTATGATCAGCCACGTGAGCAGTGCATGCTCAGACACATGAACAGTGTATGATCAGCCACGTGATCAGTGCATGATATCCAAGTGACCAGTGCATGATCAATCACGTGATCAGTGTATGATCAGCCACGTGAACAGTGCATGCTCAGTCACTTGATCTGGGCTTGCTGAGCTGCGTGATTACTGTCTGCTCATCTGCTTGACAATTGCCAGCTGTGCTGCATAATTCCTGCCTGCTCAGCTGCTTGATTATTGCCAGCTGAGCAGCATGATTCCTCACACCTGAGTTCCATGATTGTTGCCTGCTGACTGTTTGATTCGTGCCTACTCAGCTCTTTGTTTATTGCCTCCAGAGGCACATGATCAGCGTATGATAGCAAACATGATCAGCGCATGATCAGTCACATGATCAGCGCCATTAAGTCACGTGATCACTACATGATAGTCATGTGATCATTCCATGCTCAGTCACGGTATCAGTGCATGATCAGTCTCGTGATCAGTGCATGATAGCCACGTGATCAGTGCATTATCAGTCACCTGATGGGTGTATGATCAATCACGTGACCTGTACATGGTAGCTACATGATCATTGCATTATCAGCCACGTGAGTAGTGTACGGTAGCCACGTGATCACTGCATGATCAGTCACGTGATCAGTGCATGATCAGTCATGTGACCAGTACATGGTAGCTGCGTGATCATCGCATGATCAGCCACGTGAGCAGTGCATGATAGCCACGTGATCAGTGCATGATCAGACACGAGGTTAGAGCATGGTTAGTCACGTGATCAGTGCATGATCAGCCACGTGATCAGTGCATGATCAATTACGTGATCAGTGCATGATCATTCACGTGACCAGTACATGGTAGCTACGTGATCATTGCCTGATCAGCCACGTGAGCATTGCATGATAGCCACGTGATCAGTGCATGATCAGCCATTTGATCAGTGCCTGATCAGTCACGTGATCAGTGCATGGTCAGTCACGTGATCAGTGCATGATCATCCACATGATCAGTGCATGTGGAGTCATGTAGTCAATGCATGATAGCGCTGTGATCAGTGCACGATCAGTCCCGTGATGAGTGTATGATCAGCCAAGTGATCAGTGCAAGATAGCTACGTGATCAGTGCATGATCAGTCACATGATCAGTGCATGATCAGTCACGTGATAGGTGTGTGATCAGCCATGTGAACAGTGCATGCTCAGTCACGTGATCAGGGCCTGCTGAGCTGTGTGATTACTGTCTGCTCATCTGCTTGACAATTTCCAGCTGAGCTGCACGATTCCTGCCTGTCATCTCCTTGACAATTGCCACCTGTGCTGCGTAATTCCTGCCTGCTCATCTACTTGATTATTGCCAGCTGAGCAGCATGATTTCTCAGAGGTGAGTTCCATGATTATAGCCTGCTGACTGTTTCCTGCCTACTCAGCTCTATGTTCTTTGCCTCCAGAGGCACATGATCAGTGTGTGAGACCAAACATGATCAGCACATGATCAGTCACATGATCAATGCATGATAAGCCAGGTGATCAGTGCATGATCAATTACGTGATCAGTGCATGATCAGTCATGTGACCAGTACATGGTAGCTGCATGATCATTGCATGATCAGCCACGTGAGCAGTGCATGATAGCCACGTGATCAGTGCATGATCAGTCACGTGACCAGTGCATGGTAGCTACGTGATCATTGCATGATCAGCCACGTGATCAGTGCATGATCAGTCAAGTGATCAGTGCATGGTAGCTACGTGATCATTGCATGATCAGCCACGTGATCAGTGCATGATATCCACGTGATCAGTGCAGGATAGCCACGTGATCACTTCATGATTAGTCACGTGATCAGTACATGATCAGTCACGTGAACAGTGCATGATCAGTTACGTGATCTGTGCATGATCAGTCACGTGACCAGTATATGGTAGCTTCGTGATCATTCCATGACGAACCACGTGAGCAGTGCATGGTAGCCACGTGATGTGTTCATGATGAGTTACGTGAGCAGAGTATGATCAGCCACGTGATCAGTGCATGATATGTCACGTGACAGGTGTGTGATCAGCCAGGTGAACAGTGCATGTTCAGCCACGTATTCAGTGCATGATAGCCACGTGATCAGTGCATGATCAGTTACGTGAGCAGTGTATGATCAGCCACGTGATCAGTGCATGATCAAACACGTGAACAGTGTATGATCAGCCACGTGATCAGTGCATGATATCCAAGTGATCAGTGCATGATCAATCACGTGATCAGTGTATGATCAGCCACGTGAACAGTGCCTGCTCAGTCACGTGATCAGGGCCTGCTGAGCTGTGTGATTACTGTCTGCTCATCTCCTTGACAATTGCCAGCTGAGCTGCATGATTCGTGCCTGTCATCTGCTTGACGATTGCCAGCTGTGTTGCGTAATTCCTGCCTGCTCAGCTGCTTGATTATTGCCAGCTGAGAAGCATGATTCCTCACACCTGAGTTCCATGATTATTGCCTGCTGACTGTTTGATTCGTGCCTACTCAGCTCTTTGTTTATTGCCTCCAGAGGCACATGATCAGTGTATGATAGCAAACATGATCAGCGCATGATCAGTCACATGATCAGCGCCATTAAGTCACGTGATCACTACATGATAGTCATGTGATCAGTCCATGCTCAGTCACGGTATCAGTGCATGATCAGCCACGTGATCAGTGCATGATCTGTCACATGATTAGTCTATGATCATCCACGTGATCAGTGCATGGACAGTCATGTGATCAGTGCATGATATAGACGTGATCAGTGCATGATCAGTCTCGTGATCAGTGCATGATAGCCACGTGATCAGTGCATAATCCGTCACCTGATGGGTGTATGATCATTCACGTGACCTGTACATGGTAGCTACATGATCATTGCATGATCAGCCACGTGAGTAGTGCATGATAGCCACGTGATCACTGCATGATCAGTCACGTGATCAGTGCATGATCAGTCATGTGACCAGTACATGGTAGCTGCGTGATCATCGCATGATCAGCCACGTGAGCAGTGCATGATAGCCACGTGATCAGTGCATGATCAGACACGAGATCAGTGCATGATCAGTCACGTGATCAGTGCATGATCAGCCACGTGATCATTGCATGACCAGGCACGTGATCAGTGTATGTCCAGCCAAGTGATCAGTGCATGATAGCCACGTGATCAGTGCATGATCAGTCACGTGATAGGTGTGTGATCAGCCATGTGAACAGTGCATGCTCAGTCACGTGATCAGGGCCTGCTGAGCTGTGTGATTACTGTCTGCTCATCTGCTTGACAATTTCCAGCTGAGCTGCACGATTCCTGCCTGTCATCTCCTTGACAATTGCCACCTGTGCTGCGTAATTCCTGCCTGCTCATCTACTTGATTATTGCCAGCTGAGCAGCATGATTTCTCAGAGGTGAGTTCCATGATTATAGCCTGCTGACTGTTTCCTGCCTACTCAGCTCTATGTTCTTTGCCTCCAGAGGCACATGATCAGTGTGTGAGACCAAACATGATCAGCACATGATCAGTCACATGATCAATGCATGATAAGCCAGGTGATCAGTGCATGATCAATTACGTGATCAGTGCATGATCAGTCATGTGACCAGTACATGGTAGCTGCATGATCATTGCATGATCAGCCACGTGAGCAGTGCATGATAGCCACGTGATCAGTGCATGATCAGTCACGTGACCAGTGCATGGTAGCTACGTGATCATTGCATGATCAGCCACGTGATCAGTGCATGATCAGTCACGTGATCAGTGCATGGTAGCTACGTGATCATTGCATGATCAGCCACGTGATCAGTGCATGATATCCACGTGATCAGTGCAGGATAGCCACGTGATCACTTCATGATTAGTCACGTGATCAGTACATGATCAGTCACGTGAACAGTGCATGATCATTTACGTGATCTGTGCATGATCAGTCACGTGACCAGTATATGGTAGCTTCGTGATCATTCCATGACGAACCACGTGAGCAGTGCATGGTAGCCACGTGATGTGTTCATGATGAGTTACGTGAGCAGAGTATGATCAGCCACGTGATCAGTGCATGATATGTCACGTGACAGGTGTGTGATCAGCCAGATGAACAGTGCATGTTCAGCCACGTATTCAGTGCATGATAGCCACGTGATCAGTGCATGATCAGTTACGTGAGCAGTGTATGATCAGCCACGTGATCAGTGCATGATCAGACACGTGATCAGTGTATGATCAGCCACGTGATCAGTGCATGATATCCAAGTGATCAGTGCATGATCAATCACGTGATCAGTGTATGATCAGCCACGTGAACAGTGCCTGCTCAGTCACGTGATCAGGGCCTGCTGAGCTGTGTGATTACTGTCTGCTCATCTCCTTGAAAATTGCCAGTTGAGCTGCACGATTCGTGCCTGTCATCTGCTTGACAATTGCCAGCTGTGTTGCGTAATTCCTGCCTGCTCAGCTGCTTGATTATTGCCAGCTGAGCAGCATGATTCCTCACACCTGAGTTCCATGATTATTGCCTGCTGACTGTTTGATTCGTGCCTACTCAGCTCTTTGTTTATTGCCTCCAGAGGCACATGATCAGTGTATGATAGCAAACATGATCAGCGCATGATCAGTCACATGATCAGCGCCATTAAGTCACGTGATCACTACATGATAGTCATGTGATCAGTCCATGTTCAGTCACGGTATCAGTGCATGATCAGCCACGTGATCAGTGCATGATCTGTCACATGATTAGTGTATGATCATCCACGTGATCAGTGCATGGGCAGTCATGTGATCAGTGCATGATATAGACGTGATCAGTGCATGATCATTCTCGTGATCAGTGCATGATAGCCACGTGATCAGTGCATGATCAGTCACCTGATGGGTGTATGATCAATCACGTGACCTGTACATGGTAGCTACATGATCATTGCATGATCAGCCACGTGAGTAGTGCACAGTAGCCACGTGATCAGTGCATGGTCAGTCACGTGATCAGTGCATGATCAGTCATGTGACCAGTACATGGTAGCTGCGTGATCATCGCATGATCAGCCACGTGAGCAGTGCATGATAGCCACGTGATCAGTGCATGATCAGGCACGAGGTTAGAGCATGATTAGTCACGTGATCAGTGCATGATCAGCCACGTGATCAGTACATGATCAGTCCCGTGAACAGTGCGTGATCATTTATGTGATCTGTGCATGATCAGTCACGTGACCAGTATATGGTAGCTTCGTGATCATTCCATGACGAACCACGTGAGCAGTGCATGATAGCCACGTGATGAGTGCATGATGAGTTACGTGAGCAGAGAATGATCAGCCACGTGATCAGTGCATGATATGTCACGTGACAGTGTGTGATCAGCCACGTGAACATTGCATGTTCAGCCACGTGAGCAGTGCATGATAGCCACGTGATCAGTGCATGATAAGTTACGTGAGCAGTGCATGATCACTCACGTTAACAGTGCATGATAAGTCACCTGATCAGTGCATGGTCAGTCACGTGATCAGTGCATGATCATCCACGTGATCAGTGCATGATCTGTCGCATGATCAGTGTATGATCATCCGGGTGATCAGTGCATGGGCAGTCATGTGATCAGTGCATGATATAGACGTGATCAGTGCATGATCAGTCTCGTGACCAGTGTATGATCAACCACGTGATCAGTGTACGATAGTAAGGTAATGAGTGCACGATAGCCAGATGATCAGTGCATTATCAGTCACGTGATCAGTGTATGATCAGCCAAGTAATCATGCATGATAGCCAACTGATCAGTGGATGATCCGTCACGTGATCAGTGCATGGTCAGTCACGTGATCATTGCATGATCAGCCACGTGATCAGTGCATGATCAATTACGTTATCAGTGCATGGTCAGTCACGTGATCAGTACATGATGAGTCACGTGAACAGTGCATGATCAGTCATGTGATCAGTGTATGACCAGCCAAGTGATCAGTGCATGATAGCCACGTGATCAGTGCATGATCAGTCACGTGATCAGTGCATGATCAGTCACGTGATCAGTGTATGATCAGCCACGTGATCAGTGCATGATCAGCCAAATGATAAGTGCATGATCAATTACGTGATCAGTGCATGATCAGCCACGTGATCAGTGCATGATCAGTCACGTGATCAGTACATGATCAGTCACGTGAACAGTGTGTGATCATTTACGTGAACTGTGCATGATCAGTCACGTGACCAGTATATGGTAGCTACGTGATCATTCCATGACGAGCCACGTGAGCAGTGTATGATAGAAACGTGATGTGTGCATGATGAGTTACGAGAGCAGAGTATGATCAGCCACGTGATCAGTGCATGAGTGCCATGTGATTCGTGCATGATATGTCACGTGACAGGTGTGTAATCAGCCACGTGTACAGTGCATGTTCAGCCACGTGATCAGTGCATGATCATTTACGTGAGCAGTGTATGATCAGCCACGTGAGCAGTGAATGCTCAGACACGTGAACAGTGTATGATCAGCCACGTGATCAGTGCATGATATCCAAGTGATCAGTGCATGGTCAATCACGTGATCAGTGTATGATCAGCCACGTGAAGAGTGTATGCTCAGTCACGTGATCTGGGCCTGCTGAGCTGCGTGATTAATGTCTGCTCATCTGCTTGACAATTGCCAGCTGAGCTGCACGATTCCTGCCTGTCATCTGCTTGACAATTGCCAGCTGTGCTGCATAATTCCTGCCTGCTCAGCTGCTTGATTATTGCCAGCTGAGCAGCATGATTCCTCACAGCTGAGTTCCATGATTATTGCCTGCTGACTGTTTGATTCGTGCCTACTCAGCTCTTTGTTTATTGCCTCCAGAGGCACATGATCAGTGTATGATAGCAAACATGATCAGCGCATGATCAGTCACATGATCAGCGCCATTAAGTCACGTGATCACTACATGATAGTCATGTGATCAGTCCATGCTCAGTCACGGTATCAGTGCATGATCAGCCACGTGATCAGTGCATGATCTGTCACATGATTAGTGTATGATCATCCACGTGATCAGTGCATGGGCAGTCATGTGATCAGTGCATGATATAGACGTGATCAGTGCATGATCAGTCTCGTGATCAGTGCATGATAGCCACGTGATCAGTGCATAATCAGTCACCGGATGGGTGTATGATCATTCACGTGACCTGTACATGGTAGCTACATGATCATTGCATGATCAGCCACGTGAGTAGTGCATGATAGCCACGTGATCACTGCATCATCAGTCACGTGATCAGTGCATGATCAGTCATGTGACCAGTACATGGTAGCTGCGTGATCATCGCATGATCAGCCACGTGAGCAGTGCATGATAGCCACGTGATCAGTGCATGATCAGACACGAGATCAGTGCATGATCAGTCACGTGATCACTGCATGATCAGCCACGTGATCAGTGCATGACCAGGCACGTGATCAGTGTATGTCCAGCCAAGTGATCAGTGCATGATAGCCACGTGATCAGTGCATGATCAGCCACGTGATCAGTGCATGATCAGTCACGTGATCAGTGCATGGTAGCTACGTGATCATTGCATGATCAGCCATGTGATCAGTGCATGATATCCACGTGATCAGTGCAGGATAGCCACGTGATCACTTCATGATTAGTCACGTGATCAGTACATGATCAGTCACGTGAACAGTGCATGATCATTTACGTGATCTGTGCATGATCAGTCACGTGACCAGTATATGGTAGCTTCGTGATCATTCCATGACGAACCACGTGAGCAGTGCATGGTAGCCACGTGATGTGTTCATGATGAGTTACGTGAGCAGACTATGATAAGCCACGTGATCAGTGCATGATATGTCACATGACAGGTGTGTGATCAGCCAGGTGAACAGTGCATGTTCAGCCACGTATTCAGTGCATGATAGCCACGTGATCAGTGCATGATCAGTTACGTGAACAGTGTATGATCAGCCACGTGATCAGTGCATGATCAGCCACGTGAACAGTGTATGATCAGCCACGTGATCAGTGCATGATATCCAAGTGATCAGTGCATGATCAATCACGTGATCAGTGTATGATCAGCCACGTGAACAGTGCCTGCTCAGTCACGTGATCAGGGCCTGCTGAGCTGCGTGATTACTGTCTGCTCATCTCCTTGACAACTGCCAGCTGAGCTGCATGATTTGTGCCTGTCATCTGCTTGACAATTGCCAGCTGTGTTGCGTAATTCCTGCCTGCTCAGCTGCTTGATTATTGCCAGCTGAGAAGCATGATTCCTCACAGCTGAGTTCCATGATTATTGCCTGCTGACTGTTTGATTCGTGCCTACTCAGCTCTTTGTTTATTGCCTCCAGAGGCACATGATCAGTGTATGATAGCAAACATGATCAGCGCATGATCAGTCACATGATCAGCGCCATTAAGTCACGTGATCACTACATGATAGTCATGTGATCAGTCCATGTTCAGTCACGGTATCAGTGCATGATCAGCCACGTGATCAGTGCATGATCTGTCACATGATTAGTCTATGATCATCCACGTGATCAGTGCATGGACAGTCATGTGATCAGTGCATGATATAGACGTGATCAGTGCATGATCAGTCTCGTGATCAGTGCATGATAGCCACGTGATCAGTGCATGATCAGTCACCTGATGGGTGTATGATCAATCACGTGACCTGTACATGGTAGCTACATGATCATTGCATGATCAGCCACGTGAGTAGTGTACGGTAGCCACGTGATCACTGCATGATCAGTCACGTGATCAGTGCATGATCAGTCATGTGACCAGTACATGGTAGCTGCGTGATCATCGCATGATCAGCCACGTGAGCAGTGCATGATAGCCACGTGATCAGTGCATGATCAGACACGAGGTTAGAGCATGATTAGTCACGTGATCAGTGCATGATCAGCCACGTGATCAGTGCATGACCAGGCACGTGATCAGTGTATGTCCAGCCAAGTGATCAGTGCATGATAGCCACGTGATCAGTGCATGATCAGTCACGTGATCAGTGCATGATCATTCACGTGATCAATCTATGATCAGCCACGTGATCAGTGCATGATCAGCCACATGATCAGTGCATGATCAATTACGTGATCAGTGCATGATCATTCACGTGACCAGTACATGGTAGCTACGTGATCATTGCCTGATCAGCCACGTGAGCAGTGCATGATTGCCACGTGATCAGTGCATGATCAGCCATTTGATCAGTGCCTGATCAGTCACGTGATCAGTGCATGGTCAGTCACGTGATCAGTGCATGATCATCCACATGATCAGTGCATGTGGAGTCATGTAGTCAATGCATGATAGCGCCGTGGTCAGTGCACGATCAGTCCCGTGATGAGTGTATGATCAGCCAAGTGATCAGTGCAAGATAGCTACGTGATCAGTGCATGATCAGTCACATGATCAGTGCATGATCAGTCACGTGATAGGTGTGTGATCAGCCATGTGAACAGTGCATGCTCAGTCACGTGATCAGGGCCTGCTGAGCTGCGTGATTACTGTCTGCTCATCTGCTTGACAATTTCCAGCTGAGCTGCACGATTCCTGCCTGTCATCTCCTTGACAATTGCCACCTGTGCTGCGTAATTCCTGCCTGCTCATCTACTTGATTATTGCCAGCTGAGCAGCATGATTTCTCAGAGGTGAGTTCCATGATTATAGCCTGCTGACTGTTTCCTGCCTACTCAGCTCTATGTTCTTTGCCTCCAGAGGCACATGATCAGTGTGTGAGACCAAACATGATCAGCACATGATCAGTCACATGATCAATGCATGATAAGCCAGGTGATCAGTGCATGATCAATTACGTGATCAGTGCATGATCAGTCATGTGACCAGTACATGGTAGCTGCATGATCATTGCATGATCAGCCACGTGAGCAGTGCATGATAGCCACGTGATCAGTGCATGATCAGTCACGTGACCAGTGCATGGTAGCTACGTGATCATTGCATGATCAGCCACGTGATCAGTGCATGATGAGTCACGTGATCAGTGCATGGTAGCTACGTGATCATTGCATGATCAGCCACGTGATCAGTGCATGATATCCACGTGATCAGTGCAGGATAGCCACGTGATCACTTCATGATTAGTCACGTGATCAGTACATGATCAGTCACGTGAACAGTGCATGATCATTTACGTGATCTGTGCATGATCAGTCACCTGACCAGTATATGGTAGCTTCGTGATCATTCCATGACGAACCACGTGAGCAGTGCATGGTAGCCACGTGATGTGTTCATGATGAGTTACGTGAGCAGAGTATGATCAGCCACGTGATCAGTGCATGATATGTCACGTGACAGGTGTGTGATCAGCCAGATGAACAGTGCATGTTCAGCCACGTATTCAGTGCATGATAGCCACGTGATCAGTGCATGATCAGTTACGTGAGCAGTGTATGATCAGCCACGTGATCAGTGCATGATCAGACACGTGAACAGTGTATGATCAGCCACGTGATCAGTGCATGATATCCAAGTGATCAGTGCATGATCAATCACGTGATCAGTGTATGATCAGCCACGTGAACAGTGCCTGCTCAGTCACGTGATCAGGGCCTGCTGAGCTGTGTGATTACTGTCTGCTCATCTCCTTGAAAATTGCCAGTTGAGCTGCACGATTCGTGCCTGTCATCTGCTTGACAATTGCCAGCTGTGTTGCGTAATTCCTGCCTGCTCAGCTGCTTGATTATTGCCAGCTGAGCAGCATGATTCCTCACACCTGAGTTCCATGATTATTGCCTGCTGACTGTTTGATTCGTGCCTACTCAGCTCTTTGTTTATTGCCTCCAGAGGCACATGATCAGTGTATGATAGCAAACATGATCAGCGCATGATCAGTCACATATTCAGCGCCATTAAGTCACGTGATCACTACATGATAGTCATGTGATCAGTCCATGTTCAGTCACGGTATCAGTGCATGATCAGCCACGTGATCAGTGCATGATCTGTCACATGATTAGTGTATGATCATCCACGTGATCAGTGCATGGGCAGTCATGTGATCAGTGCATGATATAGACGTGATCAGTGCATGATCATTCTCGTGATCAGTGCATGATAGCCACGTGATCAGTGCATGATCAGTCACCTGATGGGTGTATGATCAATCACGTGACCTGTACATGGTAGCTACATGATCATTGCATGATCAGCCACGTGAGTAGTGCACAGTAGCCACGTGATCAGTGCATGGTCAGTCACGTGATCAGTGCATGATCAGTCATGTGACCAGTACATGGTAGCTGCGTGATCATCGCATGATCAGCCACGTGAGCAGTGCATGATAGCCACGTGATCAGTGCATGATCAGGCACGAGGTTAGAGCATGATTAGTCACGTGATCAGTGCATGATCAGCCACGTGATCAGTACATGATCAGTCCCGTGAACAGTGCATGATCATTTATGTGATCTGTGCATGATCAGTCACGTGACCAGTATATGGTAGCTTCGTGATCATTCCATGACGAACCACGTGAGCAGTGCATGATAGCCACGTGATGTGTGCATGATGAGTTACGTGAGCAGAGTATGATCAGCCACGTGATCAGTGCATGATATGTCACGTGACAGGTGTGTGATCAGCCACGTGAACATTGCATGTTCAGCCACGTGATCAGTGCATGATAGCCACGTGATCAGTGCATGATCAGTTACGTGAGCAGTGCATGATCACTCACGTTAACAGTGCATGATAAGTCACCTGATCAGTGCATGAACAATTACGTGATCAGTGCATGATCACTCACGTGACCAGTACATGGTAGCTACCTGATCATTGCATGAACACCCGCGGAGCAGTGCATGATATCCACGTGATCAGTGCATGATCTGTCGCATGATCAGTGTATGATCATCCGGGTGATCAGTGCATGGGCAGTCATGTGATCAGTGCATGATATAGACGTGATCAGTGCATGATCAGTCTCGTGACCAGTGTATGATCAACCACGTGATCAGTGTACGATAGTAAGGTAATGAGTGCACGATAGCCAGATGATCAGTGCATTATCAGTCACGTGATCAGTGTATGATCAGCCAAGTAATCATGCATGATAGCCAACTGATCAGTGGATGATCCGTCACGTGATCAGTGCATGGTCAGTCACGTGATCATTGCATGATCAGCCACGTGATCAGTGCATGATCAATTACGTTATCAGTGCATGGTCAGTCACGTGATCAGTACATGATGAGTCACGTGAACAGTGCATGATCAGTCATGTGATCAGTGTATGACCAGCCAAGTGATCAGTGCATGATAGCCACGTGATCAGTGCATGATCAGTCACGTGATCAGTGCATGATCAGTCACGTGATCAGTGTATGATCAGCCACGTGATCAGTGCATGATCAGCCAAATGATAAGTGCATGATCAATTACGTGATCAGTGCATGATCAGCCACGTGATCAGTGCATGATCAGTCACGTGATCAGTACATGATCAGTCACGTGAACAGTGTGTGATCATTTACGTGAACTGTGCATGATCAGTCACGTGACCAGTATATGGTAGCTACGTGATCATTCCATGACGAGCCACGTGAGCAGTGTATGATAGAAACGTGATGTGTGCATGATGAGTTACGAGAGCAGAGTATGATCAGCCACGTGATCAGTGCATGAGTGCCATGTGATTCGTGCATGATATGTCACGTGACAGGTGTGTAATCAGCCACGTGTACAGTGCATGTTCAGCCACGTGATCAGTGCATGATCATTTACGTGAGCAGTGTATGATCAGCCACGTGAGCAGTGAATGCTCAGACACGTGAACAGTGTATGATCAGCCACGTGATCAGTGCATGATATCCAAGTGATCAGTGCATGGTCAATCACGTGATCAGTGTATGATCAGCCACGTGAAGAGTGTATGCTCAGTCACGTGATCTGGGCCTGCTGAGCTGCGTGATTAATGTCTGCTCATCTGCTTGACAATTGCCAGCTGAGCTGCACGATTCCTGCCTGTCATCTGCTTGACAATTGCCAGCTGTGCTGCATAATTCCTGCCTGCTCAGCTGCTTGATTATTGCCAGCTGAGCAGCATGATTCCTCACAGCTGAGTTCCATGATTATTGCCTGCTGACTGTTTGATTCGTGCCTACTCAGCTCTTTGTTTATTGCCTCCAGAGGCACATGATCAGTGTATGATAGCAAACATGATCAGCGCATGATCAGTCACATGATCAGCGCCATTAAGTCACGTGATCACTACATGATAGTCATGTGATCAGTCCATGCTCAGTCACGGTATCAGTGCATGATCAGCCACGTGATCAGTGCATGATCTGTCACATGATTAGTGTATGATCATCCACGTGATCAGTGCATGGGCAGTCATGTGATCAGTGCATGATATAGACGTGATCAGTGCATGATCAGTCTCGTGATCAGTGCATGATAGCCACGTGATCAGTGCATAATCAGTCACCGGATGGGTGTATGATCATTCACGTGACCTGTACATGGTAGCTACATGATCATTGCATGATCAGCCACGTGAGTAGTGCATGATAGCCACGTGATCACTGCATCATCAGTCACGTGATCAGTGCATGATCAGTCATGTGACCAGTACATGGTAGCTGCGTGATCATGCATGATCAGCCACGTGAGCAGTGCATGATAGCCACGTGATCAGTGCATGATCAGACACGAGATCAGTGCATGATCAGTCACGTGATCACTGCATGATCAGCCACGTGATCAGTGCATGACCAGGCACGTGATCAGTGCATGTCCAGCCAAGTGATCAGTGCATGATAGCCACGTGATCAGTGCATGATCAGCCACGTGATCAGTGCATGATCAGTCACGTGATCAGTGCATGGTAGCTACGTGATCATTGCATGATCAGCCATGTGATCAGTGCATGATATCCACGTGATCAGTGCAGGATAGCCACGTGATCACTTCATGATTAGTCACGTGATCAGTACATGATCAGTCACGTGAACAGTGCATGATCATTTACGTGATCTGTGCATGATCAGTCACGTGACCAGTATATGGTAGCTTCGTGATCATTCCATGACGAACCACGTGAGCAGTGCATGGTAGCCACGTGATGTGTTCATGATGAGTTACGTGAGCAGACTATGATAAGCCACGTGATCAGTGCATGATATGTCACATGACAGGTGTGTGATCAGCCAGGTGAACAGTGCATGTTCAGCCACGTATTCAGTGCATGATAGCCACGTGATCAGTGCATGATCAGTTACGTGAACAGTGTATGATCAGCCACGTGATCAGTGCATGATCAGCCACGTGAACAGTGTATGATCAGCCACGTGATCAGTGCATGATATCCAAGTGATCAGTGCATGATCAATCACGTGATCAGTGTATGATCAGCCACGTGAACAGTGCCTTCTCAGTCACGTGATCAGGGCCTGCTGAGCTGCGTGATTACTGTCTGCTCATCTCCTTGACAACTGCCAGCTGAGCTGCATGATTCGTGCCTGTCATCTGCTTGACAATTGCCAGCTGTGTTGCGTAATTCCTGCCTGCTCAGCTGCTTGATTATTGCCAGCTGAGAAGCATGATTCCTCACAGCTGAGTTCCATGATTATTGCCTGCTGACTGTTTGATTCGTGCCTACTCAGCTCTTTGTTTATTGCCTCCAGAGGCACATGATCAGTGTATGATAGCAAACATGATCAGCGCATGATCAGTCACATGATCAGCGCCATTAAGTCACGTGATCACTACATGATAGTCATGTGATCAGTCCATGCTCAGTCACGGTATCAGTGCATGATCAGCCACGTGATCAGTGCATGATCTGTCACATGATTAGTGTATGATCATCCACGTGATCAGTGCATGGGCAGTCATGTGATCAGTGCATGATATAGACGTGATCAGTGCATGATCAGTCTCGTGATCAGTGCATGATAGCCACGTGATCAGTGCATTATCAGTCACCTGATGGGTGTATGATCATTCACGTGACCTGTACATGGTAGCTACATGATCATTGCATGATCAGCCACGTGAGTAGTGCATGATAGCCACGTGATCACTGCATGATCAGTCACGTGATCAGTGCATGATCAGTCATGTGACCAGTACATGGTAGCTGCGTGATCATGCATGATCAGCCACGTGAGCAGTGCATGATAGCCACGTGATCAGTGCATGATCAGACACGTGATCAGTGCATGATCAGTCACGTGATCAGTGCATGATCAGCCACGTGATCAGTGCATGATCAGGCACGTGATCAGTGTATGTCAGCCACGTGATCAGTGCATGATAGCCACGTGATCAGTGCATGATCAGTCACGTGATCAGTGCATGATCAGTCACGTGATCAGTGCATGATCAGCCACGTGATCAGTGCATGATCAGCCACGTGATCAGTGCATGATCAATTACGTGATCAGTGCATGATCAGTCACGTGACCAGTACATGGTAGCTACGTGATCATTGCATGATCAGCCACGTGATCAGTGCATGATAGCCACGTGATCAGTGCATGATCAGCCACGTGATCAGTGCATGATCAGTCACGTGATCAGTGCATGATCAGTCACGTGATCAGTGCATGATCAGCCACGTGATCAGTGCATGTCAGTCATGTATCAGTGCATGATAGCCCGTGATCAGTGCATGATCAGTCCCGTGATCAGTGCATGATCAGCCACGTGATCAGTGCATGATAGCCACGTGATCAGTGCATGATCAGTCACGTGATCAGTGCATGATCAGTCACGTGATCAGTGTGTGATCAGCCACGTGAACAGTGCATGCTCAGTCACGTGATCAGGGCCTGCTGAGCTGCGTGATTACTGTCTGCTCATCTGCTTGACAATTGCCAGCTGAGCTGCACGATTCCTGCCTGTCATCTGCTTGACAATTGCCACCTGTGCTGCGTAATTCCTGCCTGCTCATCTGCTTGATTATTGCCAGCTGAGCAGCATGATTTCTCAGAGCTGAGTTCCATGATTATAGCCTGCTGACTGTTTCCTGCCTACTCAGCTCTATGTTCATTGCCTCCAGAGGCACATGATCAGTGTGTGATACCAAACATGATCAGCACATGATCAGTCACATGATCAGTGCATGATAAGCCACGTGATCAGTGCATGATCAGTCACGTGATCAGTGCATGATCAGTCATGTGATCAGTGCATGGTAGCTGCGTGATCAGTGCATGATCAGCCACGTGATCAGTGCATGATAGCCACGTGATCAGTGCATGATCAGTCACGTGATCAGTGCATGGTAGCCACGTGATCAGTGCATGATCAGCCACGTGATCAGTGCATGATCAGTCACGTGATCAGTGCATGATAGCTACGTGATCAGTGCATGATCAGCCACGTGATCAGTGCATGATAGCCACGTGATCAGTGCATGATAGCCACGTGATCAGTGCATGATCAGTCACGTGATCAGTGCATGATCAGTCACGTGATCAGTGCATGATCATTTACGTGATCAGTGCATGATCAGTCACGTGACCAGTATATGGTAGCTTCGTGATCATTCCATGACGAACCACGTGAGCAGTGCATGATAGCCACGTGATGTGTGCATGATCAGTTACGTGATCAGTGCATGATCAGCCACGTGATCAGTGCATGATATGTCACGTGACAGTGTGTGATCAGCCACGTGATCAGTGCATGATCAGCCACGTGATCAGTGCATGATAGCCACGTGATCAGTGCATGATCAGTTACGTGAGCAGTGTATGATCAGCCACGTGATCAGTGCATGATCAGACACGTGAACAGTGTATGATCAGCCACGTGATCAGTGCATGATATCCAAGTGATCAGTGCATGATCAATCACGTGATCAGTGTATGATCAGCCACGTGAACAGTGCATGCTCAGTCACGTGATCAGGGCCTGCTGAGCTGCGTGATTACTGTCTGCTCATCTGCTTGACAATTGCCAGCTGAGCTGCACGATTCCTGCCTGTCATCTGCTTGACAATTGCCAGCTGTGCTGCGTAATTCCTGCCTGCTCAGCTGCTTGATTATTGCCAGCTGAGCAGCATGATTCCTCACACCTGAGTTCCATGATTATTGCCTGCTGACTGTTTGATTCGTGCCTACTCAGCTCTTTGTTTATTGCCTCCAGAGGCACATGATCAGTGTATGATAGCAAACATGATCAGCGCATGATCAGTCACATGATCAGCGCCATTAAGTCACGTGATCACTACATGATAGTCATGTGATCAGTCCATGCTCAGTCACGGTATCAGTGCATGATCAGCCACGTGATCAGTGCATGATCTGTCACATGATTAGTGTATGATCATCCACGTGATCAGTGCATGGGCAGTCATGTGATCAGTGCATGATATAGACGTGATCAGTGCATGATCATTCTCGTGATCAGTGCATGATAGCCACGTGATCAGTGCATGATCCATCACCTGATGGGTGTGTGATCAGTCAAATGACCGGTACATGGTAGCTACATGATCATTGCATGATCAGCCACGTGAGTAGTGCATGATAGCCACGTGATCAGTGCATGATCAGTCACGTGATCAGTGCATGATCAGTCATGTGACCAGTACATGGTAGCTGCGTGATCATGCATGATCAGCCACGTGATCAGTGCATGATAGCCACGTGATCAGTGCATGATCAGTCACGTGATCAGTGCATGATCAGTCACGTGATCAGTGCATGATCAGCCACGTGATCAGTGCATGATCAGTCCCGTGATCAGTGCATGATCAGTCACGTGATCAGTGCATGATCAGTCACGTGATCAGTGCATGGTAGCTACGTGATCATTGCATGACAGCCACGTGATCAGTGCATGATAGCCACGTGATCAGTGCATGATCAGTCACGTGATCAGTGCATGATCAGCCACGTGATCAGTGCATGATAGTCACGTGATCAGTGTATGATCAGCCACGTGATCAGTGCATGATCAGCCACGTGATCAGTGCATGATAGCCACGTGATCAGTGCATGATCAGTCACGTGATCAGTGCATGATCAGTCACGTGATCAGTGCATGATCAGTCACGTGATCAGTGCATGATCAATCACGTGATCAGTGCATGATCAGTCACGTGATCAGTGCATGATAGCTACGTGATCAGTGCATGATCAGCCACGTGATCAGTGCATGATAGCCACGTGATCAGTGCATGATCAGTCACGTGATCAGTGCATGATCATCCACGTGATCAGTGCATGATCAGTCACGTGATCAGTGCATGATATAGACGTGATCAGTGCATGATCAGTCACGTGATCAGTGCATGATCAGCCACGTGATCAGTGCATGATAGTCACGTGATCAGTGCATGATAGCCAGTGATCAGTGCATGATCAGTCACGTGATCAGTGCATGATCAGCCACGTGATCAGTGCATGATAGCCACGTGATCAGTGCATGATCAGTCACGTGATCAGTGCATGATCAGTCACGTGATCAGTGCATGATCAGCCACGTGATCAGTGCATGATCAATCACGTGATCAGTGCATGATCAGTCACGTGATCAGTGCATGATCAGTCACGTGATCAGTGCATGATCAGTCACGTGATCAGTGCATGATCAGCCACGTGATCAGTGCATGATAGCCACGTGATCAGTGCATGATCAGTCACGTGATCAGTGCATGATCAGCCACGTGATCAGTGCATGATCAGCCACGTGATCAGTGCATGATCAGTTACGTGATCAGTGCATGATCAGCCACGTGATCAGTGCATTATCAGTCACGTGATCAGTACATGATCAGTCACGTGAACAGTGCATGATCATTTACGTGAACTGTGCATGATCAGTCACGTGACCAGTATATGGTAGCTACGTGATCATTCCATGACGAGCCACGTGAGCAGTGCATGATAGACACGTGATGTGTGCATGATGAGTTACGTGAGCAGAGTATGATCAGCCACGTGATCAGTGCATGAGTGCCACGTGATCAGTGCATGATATGTCACGTGACAGGTGTGTGATCAGCCACGTGTACAGTGCATGATCAGCCACGTGATCAGTGCATGATCAGTTACGTGAGCAGTGTATGATCAGCCACGTGATCAGTGCATGGTCAGACACGTGAACAGTGTATGATCAGCCACGTGATCAGTGCATGATATCCAAGTGATCAGTGCATGATCAATCACGTGATCAGTGTATGATCAGCCACGTGAACAGTGCATGCTCAGTCACGTGATCTGGGCCTGCTGAGCTGCGTGATTACTGTCTGCTCATCTGCTTGACAATTGCCAGCTGAGCTGCACGATTCCTGCCTGTCATCTGCTTGACAATTGCCAGCTGTGCTGCGTAATTCCTGCCTGCTCAGCTGCTTGATTATTGCCAGCTGAGCAGCATGATTCCTCACAGCTGAGTTCCATGATTATTGCCTGCTGACTGTTTGATTCGTGCCTACTCAGCTCTTTGTTTATTGCCTCCAGAGGCACATGATCAGTGTATGATAGCAAACATGATCAGCGCATGATCAGTCACATGATCAGCGCCATTAAGTCACGTGATCACTACATGATAGTCATGTGATCAGTCCATGCTCAGTCACGGTATCAGTGCATGATCAGCCACGTGATCAGTGCATGATCTGTCACATGATTAGTGTATGATCATCCACGTGATCAGTGCATGGGCAGTCATGTGATCAGTGCATGATATAGACGTGATCAGTGCATGATCAGTCTCGTGATCAGTGCATGATAGCCACGTGATCAGTGCATGATCAGTCACCGGATGGGTGTATGATCATTCACGTGACCTGTACATGGTAGCTACATGATCATTGCATGATCAGCCACGTGAGTAGTGCATGATAGCCACGTGATCACTGCATGATCAGTCACGTGATCAGTGCATGATCAGTCATGTGACCAGTACATGGTAGCTGCGTGATCATGCATGATCAGCCACGTGAGCAGTGCATGATAGCCACGTGATCAGTGCATGATCAGTCACGTGATCAGTGCATGATCAGTCACGTGATCAGTGCATGATCAGCCACGTGATCAGTGCATGATCAGGCACGTGATCAGTGCATGTCAGCCAAGTGATCAGTGCATGATAGCCACGTGATCAGTGCATGATCAGCCACGTGATCAGTGCATGATCAGTCACGTGATCAGTGCATGATCAGCACGTGATCAGTGCATGATCAGCCACGTGATCAGTGCATGATCAGCCACGTGATCAGTGCATGATAGCCACGTGATCAGTGCATGATCAGTCACGTGATCAGTACATGATCAGTCACGTGAACAGTGCATGATCATTTACGTGATCTGTGCATGATCAGTCACGTGACCAGTATATGGTAGCTTCGTGATCATTCCATGACGAGCCACGTGAGCAGTGCATGATAGCCACGTGATGTGTGCATGATGAGTTACGTGAGCAGACTATGATCAGCCACGTGATCAGTGCATGATATGTCACGTGACAGGTGTGTGATCAGCCACGTGAACAGTGCATGTTCAGCCACGTGATCAGTGCATGATAGCCACGTGATCAGTGCATGATCAGTTACGTGAGCAGTGTATGATCAGCCACGTGATCAGTGCATGATCAGCCACGTGAACAGTGTATGATCAGCCACGTGATCAGTGCATGATATCCAAGTGATCAGTGCATGATCAATCACGTGATCAGTGTATGATCAGCCACGTGAACAGTGCCTGCTCAGTCACGTGATCAGGGCCTGCTGAGCTGCGTGATTACTGTCTGCTCATCTGCTTGACAATTGCCAGCTGAGCTGCACGATTCCTGCCTGTCATCTGCTTGACAATTGCCAGCTGTGCTGCGTAATTCCTGCCTGCTCAGCTGCTTGATTATTGCCAGCTGAGCAGCATGATTCCTCACAGCTGAGTTCCATGATTATTGCCTGCTGACTGTTTGATTCGTGCCTACTCAGCTCTTTGTTTATTGCCTCCAGAGGCACATGATCAGTGTATGATAGCAAACATGATCAGCGCATGATCAGTCACATGATCAGCGCCATTAAGTCACGTGATCACTACATGATAGTCATGTGATCAGTCCATGCTCAGTCACGGTATCAGTGCATGATCAGCCACGTGATCAGTGCATGATCTGTCACATGATTAGTGTATGATCATCCACGTGATCAGTGCATGGGCAGTCATGTGATCAGTGCATGATATAGACGTGATCAGTGCATGATCAGTCTCGTGATCAGTGCATGATAGCCACGTGATCAGTGCATGATCAGTCACCTGATGGGTGTATGATCAATCACGTGACCTGTACATGGTAGCTACATGATCATTGCATGATCAGCCACGTGAGTAGTGCATGATAGCCACGTGATCACTGCATGATCAGTCACGTGATCAGTGCATGATCAGTCATGTGACCAGTACATGGTAGCTGCGTGATCATGCATGATCAGCCACGTGAGCAGTGCATGATAGCCACGTGATCAGTGCATGATCAGTCACGTGATCAGTGCATGATCAGTCACGTGATCAGTGCATGATCAGCCACGTGATCAGTGCATGATCAGGCACGTGATCAGTGTATGTCAGCCACGTGATCAGTGCATGATAGCCACGTGATCAGTGCATGATCAGTCACGTGATCAGTGCATGATCAGTCACGTGATCAGTGCATGATCAGCCACGTGATCAGTGCATGATCAGCCACGTGATCAGTGCATGATCAATTACGTGATCAGTGCATGATCAGTCACGTGACCAGTACATGGTAGCTACGTGATCATTGCATGATCAGCCACGTGATCAGTGCATGATAGCCACGTGATCAGTGCATGATCAGCCACGTGATCAGTGCATGATCAGTCACGTGATCAGTGCATGATCAGTCACGTGATCAGTGCATGATCAGCCACGTGATCAGTGCATGTCAGTCATGTATCAGTGCATGATAGCCCGTGATCAGTGCATGATCAGTCCCGTGATCAGTGCATGATCAGCCACGTGATCAGTGCATGATAGCCACGTGATCAGTGCATGATCAGTCACGTGATCAGTGCATGATCAGTCACGTGATCAGTGTGTGATCAGCCACGTGAACAGTGCATGCTCAGTCACGTGATCAGGGCCTGCTGAGCTGCGTGATTACTGTCTGCTCATCTGCTTGACAATTGCCAGCTGAGCTGCACGATTCCTGCCTGTCATCTGCTTGACAATTGCCACCTGTGCTGCGTAATTCCTGCCTGCTCAGCTGCTTGATTATTGCCAGCTGAGCAGCATGATTTCTCACAGCTGAGTTCCATGATTATAGCCTGCTGACTGTTTCGTGCCTACTCAGCTCTTTGTTCATTGCCTCCAGAGGCACATGATCAGTGTGTGATACCAAACATGATCAGCACATGATCAGTCACATGATCAGTGCATGATAAGCCACGTGATCAGTGCATGATCAGTCACGTGATCAGTGCATGATCAGTCATGTGATCAGTGCATGGTAGCTGCGTGATCAGTGCATGATCAGCCACGTGATCAGTGCATGATAGCCACGTGATCAGTGCATGATCAGTCACGTGACCAGTGCATGGTAGCCACGTGATCAGTGCATGATCAGCCACGTGATCAGTGCATGATCAGTCACGTGATCAGTGCATGGTAGCTACGTGATCAGTGCATGATCAGCCACGTGATCAGTGCATGATAGCCACGTGATCAGTGCATGATAGCCACGTGATCAGTGCATGATCAGTCACGTGATCAGTGCATGATCAGTCACGTGATCAGTGCATGATCATTTACGTGATCAGTGCATGATCAGTCACGTGACCAGTATATGGTAGCTACGTGATCATTCCATGACAGCCACGTGAGCAGTGCATGATAGCCACGTGATGTGTGCATGATCAGTCACGTGATCAGTGCATGATCAGCCACGTGATCAGTGCATGATATGTCACGTGACAGTGTGTGATCAGCCACGTGATCAGTGCATGATCAGCCACGTGATCAGTGCATGATAGCCACGTGATCAGTGCATGATCAGTTACGTGAGCAGTGTATGATCAGCCACGTGATCAGTGCATGATCAGACACGTGAACAGTGTATGATCAGCCACGTGATCAGTGCATGATATCCAAGTGATCAGTGCATGATCAATCACGTGATCAGTGTATGATCAGCCACGTGAACAGTGCATGCTCAGTCACGTGATCAGGGCCTGCTGAGCTGCGTGATTACTGTCTGCTCATCTGCTTGACAATTGCCAGCTGAGCTGCACGATTCCTGCCTGTCATCTGCTTGACAATTGCCAGCTGTGCTGCGTAATTCCTGCCTGCTCAGCTGCTTGATTATTGCCAGCTGAGCAGCATGATTCCTCACACCTGAGTTCCATGATTATTGCCTGCTGACTGTTTGATTCGTGCCTACTCAGCTCTTTGTTTATTGCCTCCAGAGGCACATGATCAGTGTATGATAGCAAACATGATCAGCGCATGATCAGTCACATGATCAGCGCCATTAAGTCACGTGATCACTACATGATAGTCATGTGATCAGTCCATGCTCAGTCACGGTATCAGTGCATGATCAGCCACGTGATCAGTGCATGATCTGTCACATGATTAGTGTATGATCATCCACGTGATCAGTGCATGGGCAGTCATGTGATCAGTGCATGATATAGACGTGATCAGTGCATGATCAGTCACGTGATCAGTGCATGATAGCCACGTGATCAGTGCATGATCAGTCACCTGATGGGTGTATGATCAGTCACGTGACCTGTACATGGTAGCTACATGATCATTGCATGATCAGCCACGTGAGTAGTGCATGATAGCCACGTGATCAGTGCATGATCAGTCACGTGATCAGTGCATGATCAGTCATGTGACCAGTGCATGGTAGCTGCGTGATCATGCATGATCAGCCACGTGATCAGTGCATGATAGCCACGTGATCAGTGCATGATCAGTCACGTGATCAGTGCATGATCAGTCACGTGATCAGTGCATGATCAGCCACGTGATCAGTGCATGATCAGTCACGTGATCAGTGCATGATCAGCCACGTGATCAGTGCATGATCAGTCACGTGATCAGTGCATGGTAGCCACGTGATCAGTGCATGACAGCCACGTGATCAGTGCATGATAGCCACGTGATCAGTGCATGATCAGTCACGTGATCAGTGCATGATCAGCCACGTGATCAGTGCATGATAGTCACGTGATCAGTGCATGATCAGCCACGTGATCAGTGCATGATCAGCCACGTGATCAGTGCATGATAGCCACGTGATCAGTGCATGATCAGTTACGTGATCAGTGCATGATCAGTCACGTGATCAGTGCATGATCAGTCACGTGATCAGTGCATGATCAATCACGTGATCAGTGCATGATCAGTCACGTGATCAGTGCATGATAGCTACGTGATCAGTGCATGATCAGCCACGTGATCAGTGCATGATAGCCACGTGATCAGTGCATGATCAGTCACGTGATCAGTGCATGATCATCCACGTGATCAGTGCATGATCAGTCACGTGATCAGTGCATGATATAGACGTGATCAGTGCATGATCAGTCACGTGATCAGTGCATGATCAGCCACGTGATCAGTGCATGATAGTCACGTGATCAGTGCATGATAGCCAGTGATCAGTGCATGATCAGTCACGTGATCAGTGCATGATCAGCCACGTGATCAGTGCATGATAGCCACGTGATCAGTGCATGATCAGTCACGTGATCAGTGCATGATCAGTCACGTGATCAGTGCATGATCAGCCACGTGATCAGTGCATGATCAGCCACGTGATCAGTGCATGATCAGTCACGTGATCAGTGCATGATCAGTCACGTGATCAGTGCATGATCAGTCACGTGATCAGTGCATGATCAGCCACGTGATCAGTGCATGATAGCCACGTGATCAGTGCATGATCAGTCACGTGATCAGTGCATGATCAGTCACGTGATCAGTGCATGATCAGCCACGTGATCAGTGCATGATCAGCCACGTGATCAGTGCATGATCAGTTACGTGATCAGTGCATGATCAGCCACGTGATCAGTGCATGATCAGTCACGTGATCAGTACATGATCAGTCACGTGAACAGTGTGTGATCATTTACGTGATCTGTGCATGATCAGTCACGTGACCAGTATATGGTAGCTACGTGATCATTCCATGACGAGCCATGTTATCAGTGCATGATAGCCACGTGATAAGTGCATAATCAGTTACGTGAGCAGAGTATGATCAGCCACGTGATCAGTGCATGAGTGCCACGTGATTAGTGCATGATATGTCACGTGACAGGTGTGTGATCAGCCACGTGAACAGTGCATGATCAGCCACGTGATCAGTGCATGATCATTTACGTGAGCAGTGTATGATCAGCCACGTGATCAGTGCATGGTCAGACACGTGAACAGTGTATGATCAGCCACGTGATCAGTGCATGATATCCAAGTGATCAGTGCATGATCAATCACGTGATCAGTGTATGATCAGCCACGTGAACAGTGCATGCTCAGTCACGTGATCTGGGCCTGCTGAGCTGCGTGATTACTGTCTGCTCATCTGCTTGACAATTGCCAGCTGAGCTGCACGATTCCTGCCTGTCATCTGCTTGACAATTGCCAGCTGTGCTGCGTAATTCCTGCCTGCTCAGCTGCTTGATTATTGCCAGCTGAGCAGCATGATTCCTCACAGCTGAGTTCCATGATTATTGCCTGCTGACTGTTTGATTCGTGCCTACTCAGCTCTTTGTTTATTGCCTCCAGAGGCACATGATCAGTGTATGATAGCAAACATGATCAGCGCATGATCAGTCACATGATCAGCGCCATTAAGTCACGTGATCACTACATGATAGTCATGTGATCAGTCCATGCTCAGTCACGGTATCAGTGCATGATCAGCCACGTGATCAGTGCATGATCTGTCACATGATTAGTGTATGATCATCCACGTGATCAGTGCATGGGCAGTCATGTGATCAGTGCATGATATAGACGTGATCAGTGCATGATCAGTCTCGTGATCAGTGCATGATAGCCACGTGATCAGTGCATGATCAGTCACCGGATGGGTGTATGATCATTCACGTGACCTGTACATGGTAGCTACATGATCATTGCATGATCAGCCACGTGAGTAGTGCATGATAGCCACGTGATCACTGCATGATCAGTCACGTGATCAGTGCATGATCAGTCATGTGACCAGTACATGGTAGCTGCGTGATCATGCATGATCAGCCACGTGAGCAGTGCATGATAGCCACGTGATCAGTGCATGATCAGTCACGTGATCAGTGCATGATCAGTCACGTGATCAGTGCATGATCAGCCACGTGATCAGTGCATGATCAGGCACGTGATCAGTGCATGTCAGCCAAGTGATCAGTGCATGATAGCCACGTGATCAGTGCATGATCAGCCACGTGATCAGTGCATGATCAGTCACGTGATCAGTGCATGATCAGCACGTGATCAGTGCATGATCAGCCACGTGATCAGTGCATGATCAGCCACGTGATCAGTGCATGATAGCCACGTGATCAGTGCATGATCAGTCACGTGATCAGTGCATGATCAGTCACGTGATCAGTGCATGATCATTTACGTGATCAGTGCATGATCAGTCACGTGACCAGTATATGGTAGCTACGTGATCATTCCATGACGAGCCACGTGAGCAGTGCATGATAGCCACGTGATGTGTGCATGATGAGTTACGTGAGCAGACTATGATCAGCCACGTGATCAGTGCATGATATGTCACGTGACAGGTGTGTGATCAGCCACGTGAACAGTGCATGTTCAGCCACGTGATCAGTGCATGATAGCCACGTGATCAGTGCATGATCAGTTACGTGAGCAGTGTATGATCAGCCACGTGATCAGTGCATGATCAGCCACGTGAACAGTGTATGATCAGCCACGTGATCAGTGCATGATATCCAAGTGATCAGTGCATGATCAATCACGTGATCAGTGTATGATCAGCCACGTGAACAGTGCCTGCTCAGTCACGTGATCAGGGCCTGCTGAGCTGCGTGATTACTGTCTGCTCATCTGCTTGACAATTGCCAGCTGAGCTGCACGATTCCTGCCTGTCATCTGCTTGACAATTGCCAGCTGTGCTGCGTAATTCCTGCCTGCTCAGCTGCTTGATTATTGCCAGCTGAGCAGCATGATTCCTCACAGCTGAGTTCCATGATTATTGCCTGCTGACTGTTTGATTCGTGCCTACTCAGCTCTTTGTTTATTGCCTCCAGAGGCACATGATCAGTGTATGATAGCAAACATGATCAGCGCATGATCAGTCACATGATCAGCGCCATTAAGTCACGTGATCACTACATGATAGTCATGTGATCAGTCCATGCTCAGTCACGGTATCAGTGCATGATCAGCCACGTGATCAGTGCATGATCTGTCACATGATTAGTGTATGATCATCCACGTGATCAGTGCATGGGCAGTCATGTGATCAGTGCATGATATAGACGTGATCAGTGCATGATCAGTCTCGTGATCAGTGCATGATAGCCACGTGATCAGTGCATGATCAGTCACCTGATGGGTGTATGATCAATCACGTGACCTGTACATGGTAGCTACATGATCATTGCATGATCAGCCACGTGAGTAGTGCATGATAGCCACGTGATCACTGCATGATCAGTCACGTGATCAGTGCATGATCAGTCATGTGACCAGTACATGGTAGCTGCGTGATCATGCATGATCAGCCACGTGAGCAGTGCATGATAGCCACGTGATCAGTGCATGATCAGTCACGTGATCAGTGCATGATCAGTCACGTGATCAGTGCATGATCAGCCACGTGATCAGTGCATGATCAGGCACGTGATCAGTGTATGATCAGCCACGTGATCAGTGCATGATAGCCACGTGATCAGTGCATGATCAGTCACGTGATCAGTGCATGATCAGTCACGTGATCAGTGCATGATCAGCCACGTGATCAGTGCATGATCAGCCACGTGATCAGTGCATGATCAATTACGTGATCAGTGCATGATCAGTCACGTGACCAGTACATGGTAGCTACGTGATCATTGCATGATCAGCCACGTGAGCAGTGCATGATAGCCACGTGATCAGTGCATGATCAGCCACGTGATCAGTGCATGATCAGTCACGTGATCAGTGCATGATCAGTCACGTGATCAGTGCATGATCAGCCACGTGATCAGTGCATGTCAGTCATGTATCAGTGCATGATAGCCACGTGATCAGTGCATGATCAGTCCCGTGATCAGTGCATGATCAGCCACGTGATCAGTGCATGATAGCCACGTGATCAGTGCATGATCAGTCACGTGATCAGTGCATGATCAGTCACGTGATCAGTGTGTGATCAGCCACGTGAACAGTGCATGCTCAGTCACGTGATCAGGGCCTGCTGAGCTGCGTGATTACTGTCTGCTCATCTGCTTGACAATTGCCAGCTGAGCTGCACGATTCCTGCCTGTCATCTGCTTGACAATTGCCAGCTGTGCTGCGTAATTCCTGCCTGCTCAGCTGCTTGATTATTGCCAGCTGAGCAGCATGATTTCTCACAGCTGAGTTCCATGATTATAGCCTGCTGACTGATTCGTGCCTACTCAGCTCTTTGTTCATTGCCTCCAGAGGCACATGATCAGTGTGTGATACCAAACATGATCAGCACATGATCAGTCACATGATCAGTGCATGATAAGCCACGTGATCAGTGCATGATCAGTCACGTGATCAGTGCATGATCAGTCATGTGATCAGTGCATGGTAGCTGCGTGATCAGTGCATGATCAGCCACGTGATCAGTGCATGATAGCCACGTGATCAGTGCATGATCAGTCACGTGATCAGTGCATGATAGCACGTGATCAGTGCATGATCAGCCACGTGATCAGTGCATGATCAGTCACGTGATCAGTGCATGATAGCACGTGATCAGTGCATGATCAGCCACGTGATCAGTGCATGATCAGCCACGTGATCAGTGCATGATAGCCACGTGATCAGTGCATGATCAGTCACGTGATCAGTGCATGATCAGTCACGTGATCAGTGCATGATCATTTACGTGATCAGTGCATGATCAGTCACGTGACCAGTATATGGTAGCTACGTGATCATTGCATGACAGCCACGTGAGCAGTGCATGATAGCCACGTGATGTGTGCATGATCAGTTACGTGATCAGTGCATGATCAGCCACGTGATCAGTGCATGATATGTCACGTGACAGTGTGTGATCAGCCACGTGATCAGTGCATGATCAGCCACGTGATCAGTGCATGATAGCCACGTGATCAGTGCATGATCAGTTACGTGAGCAGTGTATGATCAGCCACGTGATCAGTGCATGATCAGACACGTGAACAGTGTATGATCAGCCACGTGATCAGTGCATGATATCCAAGTGATCAGTGCATGATCAGTCACGTGATCAGTGTATGATCAGCCACGTGAACAGTGCATGCTCAGTCACGTGATCAGGGCCTGCTGAGCTGCGTGATTACTGTCTGCTCATCTGCTTGACAATTGCCAGCTGAGCTGCACGATTCCTGCCTGTCATCTGCTTGACAATTGCCAGCTGTGCTGCGTAATTCCTGCCTGCTCAGCTGCTTGATTATTGCCAGCTGAGCAGCATGATTCCTCACACCTGAGTTCCATGATTATTGCCTGCTGACTGTTTGATTCGTGCCTACTCAGCTCTTTGTTTATTGCCTCCAGAGGCACATGATCAGTGTATGATAGCAAACATGATCAGCGCATGATCAGTCACATGATCAGCGCCATTAAGTCACGTGATCACTACATGATAGTCATGTGATCAGTCCATGCTCAGTCACGGTATCAGTGCATGATCAGCCACGTGATCAGTGCATGATCTGTCACATGATTAGTGTATGATCATCCACGTGATCAGTGCATGGGCAGTCATGTGATCAGTGCATGATATAGACGTGATCAGTGCATGATCAGTCTCGTGATCAGTGCATGATAGCCACGTGATCAGTGCATGATCAGTCACCTGATGGGTGTATGATCAATCACGTGACCTGTACATGGTAGCTACATGATCATTGCATGATCAGCCACGTGAGTAGTGCATGATAGCCACGTGATCAGTGCATGATCAGTCACGTGATCAGTGCATGATCAGTCATGTGACCAGTACATGGTAGCTGCGTGATCATGCATGATCAGCCACGTGAGCAGTGCATGATAGCCACGTGATCAGTGCATGATCAGACACGAGGTCAGTGCATGATCAGTCACGTGATCAGTGCATGATCAGCCACGTGATCAGTGCATGATCAGGCACGTGATCAGTGCATGATCAGCCACGTGATCAGTGCATGATAGCCACGTGATCAGTGCATGATCAGTCACGTGATCAGTGCATGATCAGTCACGTGATCAGTGCATGATCAGCCACGTGATCAGTGCATGATCAGCCACGTGATCAGTGCATGATCAATTACGTGATCAGTGCATGATCAGTCACGTGACCAGTACATGGTAGCTACGTGATCATTGCATGATCAGCCACGTGATCAGTGCATGATAGCCACGTGATCAGTGCATGATCAGCCACGTGATCAGTGCATGATCAGTCACGTGATCAGTGCATGATCAGTCACGTGATCAGTGCATGATCAGCCACGTGATCAGTGCATGTCAGTCATGTATCAGTGCATGATAGCACGTGATCAGTGCATGATCAGTCACGTGATCAGTGCATGATCAGCCACGTGATCAGTGCATGATAGCCACGTGATCAGGCATGATCAGCCACGTGATCAGTGCATGATCAGTCACGTGATCAGTGCATGATCATCCACGTGATCAGTGCATGATCAGTCACGTGATCAGTGCATGATCAGCCACGTGATCAGTGCATGATCAGTCACGTGATCAGTGCATGATCAGTCACGTGACCAGTGCATGGTAGCTACGTGATCATTGCATGATCAGCCACGTGCAGTGCATGATAGCCACGTGATCAGTGCATGATCAGTCACGTGATCAGTGCATGATCAGTCACGTGACCAGTGCATGATCAGCCACGTGATCAGTGCATGATCAGCCACGTGATCAGTGCATGATAGCCACGTGATCAGTGCATGATCAGTTACCTGAGCAGTGGATGATCAGCCACGTGATCAGTGCATGGTCAGACACGTGAACAGTGTATGATCAGCCATGTGATCAGTGCATGATATCCAAGTAATCAGTGCATGATCATCACGTGATCAGTGTATGATCAGCCACGTGAACAGTGCATGCTCAGTCACGTGATCAGGGCCTGCTGAGCTGCGTGATTACTGTCTGCTCATCTGCTTGACAATTGCCAGCTGAGCTGCACGATTCCTGCCTCTCATCTGCTTGACAATTGCCAGCTGTGCTGCGTAATTCCTGCCTGCTCATCTGCTTGATTATTGCCAGCTGAGCAGCATGATTCCTCACACCTGAGTTCCATGATTATTGCCTGCTGACTGTTTGATTCGTGCCTACTCAGCTCTTTGTTTATTGCCTCCAGAGGCACATGATCAGTGTATGATAGCAAACATGATCAGTCACATGATCAGAGCCATTAAGTCACCTGATCACTACATGATAGTCATGTGATCAGTCCATGCTCAGTCACGGTATCAGTGCATGATCAGCCACGTGATCAGTGCATGATCAGCCACGTGATCAGTGCATGATCAGCCACGTGATCAGTGCATGATCAGTCACGTGATCAGTGCATGATCAGGCACGTGATCAGTGCATGATCAGCCACGTGATCAGTGCATGATAGCCACGTGATCAGTGCATGATCAGTCACCTGATGGGTGTATGATCAGTCACGTGAATGTACATGGTAGCTACATGATCATTGCATGATCAGCCACGTGAGTAGTGCATGATAGCCACGTGATCAGTGCATGATCAGTCACGTGATCAGTGCATGATCAGTCATGTGATCAGTGCATGATCAGGCACGTGATCAGTGCATGATCAGCCACGTGATCAGTGCATGATAGCCACGTGATCAGTGCATGATCAGTCACGTGATCAGTGCATGATCAGCCACGTGATCAGTGCATGATCAGTCACGTGATCAGCATGCATGTAGCCACGTGATCAGTGCATGATCAGCCACGTGATCAGTGCATGATAGCCACGTGATCAGTGCATGATCAGTCACGTGATCAGTGCATGATCAGTCACGTGATCAGTGCATGGTAGCTACGTGATCAGTGCATGATCAGCCACGTGATCAGTGCATGATAGCCACGTGATCAGTGCATGATCAGTCACGTGATCAGTGCATGATCATCACGTGATCAGTGCATGATCAGTCACGTGATCAGTGCATGATATAGACGTGATCAGTGCATGATCAGTCACGTGATCAGTGCATGATCAGCCACGTGATCAGTGCATGATAGCCACGTGATCAGTGCATGATAGCCACGTGATCAGTGCATGATCAGTCACGTGATCAGTGCATGATCAGCCACGTGATCAGTGCATGATAGCCACGTGATCAGTGCATGATCAGTCACGTGATCAGTGCATGATCAGTCACGTGATCAGTGCATGATCAGCCACGTGATCAGTGCATGTCAGTCACGTATCAGTGCATGATAGCAGCCGTGATCAGTGCATGATCAGTCCCGTGATCAGTGCATGATCAGCCACGTGATCAGTGCATGATCAGCCACGTGATCAGTGCATGATCAGTCACGTGATCAGTGCATGATCAGTCACGTGATCAGTGTGTGATCAGCCACGTGAACAGTGCATGCTCAGTCACGTGATCAGGGCCTGCTGAGCTGCGTGATTACTGTCTGCTCATCTGCTTGACAATTGCCAGCTGAGCTGCACGATTCCTGCCTGTCATCTGCTTGACAATTGCCACCTGTGCTGCGTAATTCCTGCCTGCTCAGCTGCTTGATTATTGCCAGCTGAGCAGCATGATTTCTCACAGCTGAGTTCCATGATTATTGCCTGCTGACTGATTCGTGCCTACTCAGCTCTTTGTTCATTGCCTCCAGAGGCACATGATCAGTGTATGATAGCAAACATGATCAGCGCATGATCAGTCACATGATCAGTGCATGATAAGCCACGTGATCAGTGCATGATCAGTCATGTGATCAGTGCATGATCAGTCACGTGATCAGTGCATGATAGCCACGTGATCAGTGCATGATCAGCCACGTGATCAGTGCATGATCAGTCACGTGATCAGTGCATGATCAGTCACGTGATCAGTGCATGATCAGCCACGTGATCAGTGCATGATAGCCACGTGATCAGTGCATGATCAGCCACGTGATCAGTGCATGATCAGTCACGTGATCAGTGCATGATCAGTCACGTGATAGTGTGATCAGCCACGTGATCAGTGCATGATCAGCCACGTGATCAGTGCATGATCAGTCACGTGATCAGTGCATGATCAGTCACGTGATCAGTGCATGATAGCACGTGATCAGTGCATGATCAGCCACGTGATCAGTGCATGATAGCCACGTGATCAGTGCATGATAGCCACGTGATCAGTGCATGATAGCCACGTGATCAGTGCATGATCAGTCACGTGATCATGTGTGATCAGCCACGTGATCAGTGCATGATGAGCCACGTGATCAGTGCATGATCAATCACGTGATCAGTGCATGATCAGTCACGTGACCAGTACATGGTTGCTACGTGATCGTGCATGATCAGCCACGTGAGCAGTGCATGATAGCCACGTGATCAGTGCATGATCAGTCACGTGATCAGTGCATGATCAGTCACGTGATCAGTGCATGATCATTTACGTGATCAGTGCATGATCAGTCACGTGACCAGTATATGGTAGCTACGTGATCATTCCATGACAGCCACGTGAGCAGTGCATGATAGCCACGTGATGTGTGCATGATCAGTTACGTGATCAGTGTATGATCAGCCACGTGATCAGTGCATGAGTGCCACGTGATCAGTGCATGATATGTCACGTGACAGTGTGTGATCAGCCACGTGATCAGTGCATGATCAGCCACGTGATCAGTGCATGATAGCCACGTGATCAGTGCATGATCAGTTACGTGATCAGTGCATGATCAGCCACGTGATCAGTGCATGATCAGTCACGTGATCAGTGCATGATCAGCCACGTGATCAGTGCATGATCAGTCACGTGATCAGTGCATGATAGCTACGTGATCAGTGCATGATCAGCCACGTGATCAGTGCATGATAGCCACGTGATCAGTGCATGATCAGTCACGTGATCAGTGTATGATCATCCGCGTGATCAGTGCATGATCAGTCATGTGATCAGTGCATGATATAGACGTGATCAGTGCATGATCAGTCACGTGATCAGTGCATGATCAGCCACGTGATCAGTGCATGATAGCCACGTGATCAGTGCATGATAGCCAGTGATCAGTGCATGATCAGTCACGTGATCAGTGCATGATCAGTCACGTGATCAGTGCATGATAGCCACGTGATCAGTGCATGATCAGTCACGTGATCAGTGCATGATCAGTCACGTGATCAGTGCATGATCAGCCACGTGATCAGTGCATGATCAGTCACGTGATCAGTGCATGATCAGTCCGTGATCAGTGCATGATCAGTCACGTGATCAGTGCATGATCAGTCACGTGATCAGTGCATGATCAGCCACGTGATCAGTGCATGATAGCCACGTGATCAGTGCATGATCAGTCACGTGATCAGTGCATGATCAGTCACGTGATCAGTGCATGATCAGCCACGTGATCAGTGCATGATCAGCCACGTGATCAGTGCATGATCAGCCACGTGATCAGTGCATGATCAGTCACGTGATCAGTGCATGATCAGTCACGTGATCAGTGCATGATCAGTCACGTGATCAGTGCATGATCAGTCACGTGACCAGTACATGGTAGCTACGTGATCATTCCATGATCAGCCACGTGATCAGTGCATGATAGCCACGTGATCAGTGCATGATCAGTCACGTGATCAGTGTATGATCAGCCACGTGATCAGTGCATGAGTGCCACGTGATCAGTGCATGATAGTCACGTGATCAGTGTGTGATCAGCCACGTGATCAGTGCATGATCAGCCACGTGATCAGTGCATGATAGCCACGTGATCAGTGCATGATCAGTCACGTGATCAGTGCATGATCAGCCACGTGATCAGTGCATGATCAGACACGTGATCAGTGCATGATCAGCCACGTGATCAGTGCATGATAGCCACGTGATCAGTGCATGATCAGTCACGTGATCAGTGCATGATCAGCCACGTGATCAGTGCATGATCAGTCACGTGATCAGTGCATGATCAGTCACGTGATCAGTGCATGATCAGCCACGTGATCAGTGCATGATCAGTCATGTATCAGTGCATGATAGCCCGTGATCAGTGCATGATCAGTCCCGTGATCAGTGCATGATCAGCCACGTGATCAGTGCATGATAGCCACGTGATCAGTGCATGATCAGCCACGTGATCAGTGCATGATCAGTCACGTGATCAGTGCATGATCAGCCACGTGATCAGTGCATGATCAGTCACGTGATCAGTGCATGATAGACGTGATCAGTGCATGATCAGTCACGTGATCAGTGCATGATCAGCCACGTGATCAGTGCATGATCAGTCACGTGATCAGTGCATGATCAGTCACGTGACCAGTGCATGGTAGCTACGTGATCAGTGCATGATCAGCCACGTGATCAGTGCATGATAGCCACGTGATCAGTGCATGATCAGTCACGTGATCAGTGCATGATCAGTCACGTGACCAGTGCATGATAGCCACGTGATCAGTGCATGATCAGCCACGTGATCAGTGCATGATAGCCACGTGATCAGTGCATGATCAGTTACGTGAGCAGTGCATGATCAGCCACGTGATCAGTGCATGGTCAGACACGTGAACAGTGTATGATCAGCCACGTGATCAGTGCATGATATCCAAGTGATCAGTGCATGATCATCACGTGATCAGTGTATGATCAGCCACGTGAACAGTGCATGCTCAGTCACGTGATCAGGGCCTGCTGAGCTGCGTGATTACTGTCTGCTCATCTGCTTGACAATTGCCAGCTGAGCTGCACGATTCCTGCCTCTCATCTGCTTGACAATTGCCAGCTGTGCTGCGTAATTCCTGCCTGCTCATCTGCTTGATTATTGCCAGCTGAGCAGCATGATTCCTCACACCTGAGTTCCATGATTATTGCCTGCTGACTGTTTGATTCGTGCCTACTCAGCTCTTTGTTTATTGCCTCCAGAGGCACATGATCAGTGTATGATAGCAAACAGGATCAGTCACATGATCAGAGCCATTAAGTCACCTGATCACTACATGATAGTCATGTGATCAGTCCATGCTCAGTCACGGTATCAGTGCATGATCAGCCACGTGATCAGTGCATGATCAGCCAGGTGATCAGTGCATGATCAGCCACGTGATCAGTGCATGATCAGTCACGTGATCAGTGCATGACCAGGCACGTGATCAGTGCATGATCAGCCACGTGATCAGTGCATGATAGCCACGTGATCAGTGCATGATCAGTCACCTGATGGGTGTATGATCAGTCACCTGAACGGTACATGGTAGCTACATGATCAATGCATGATCAGCCACGTGATAGTGCATGATAGCCACGTGATCAGTGCATGATCAGTCACGTGATCAGTGCATGATCAGTCATGTGATCAGTGCATGATCAGGCACGTGATCAGTGCATGATCAGCCACGTGATCAGTGCATGATAGCCACGTGATCAGTGCATGATCAGTCACGTGATCAGTGCATGATCAGCCACGTGATCAGTGCATGATCAGTCACGTGATCAGTGCATGTAGCTACGTGATCAGTGCATGATCAGCCACGTGATCAGTGCATGATAGCCACGTGATCAGTGCATGATCAGTCACGTGATCAGTGCATGATCAGTCACGTGATCAGTACATGGTAGCTACGTGATCAGTGCATGATCAGCCACGTGATCAGTGCATGATAGCCACGTGATCAGTGCATGATCAGTCACGTGATCAGTGCATGATCATCCGCGTGATCAGTGCATGATCAGTCACGTGATCAGTGCATGATATAGACGTGATCAGTGCATGATCAGTCACGTGATCAGTGCATGATCAGCCACGTGATCAGTGCATGATAGCCACGTGATCAGTGCATGATAGCCACGTGATCAGTGCATTATCAGTCACGTGATCAGTGTATGATCAGTCAAGTAATAAGTGCATGATAGCCAACTGATCAGTGCCTGATCAGTCACGTGATCAGTACATGGTCAGTCACGTGATCAGTGCATGATCATCCACATGATCAGTGCATGTGGAGTCATGTAGTCAATGCATGATAGCGCCGTGATCAGTGCACGATCAGTCCCGTGATGTGTGTATGATCAGCCAAGTGATCAGTGCAAGATAGCTACGTGATCAGTGCATGATCAGTCACATGATCAGTGCATGATCAGTCACGTGATAGGTGTGTGATCAGCCATGTGAACAGTGCATGCTCAGTCACGTGATCAGGGCCTGCTGAGCTGCGTGATTACTGTCTGCTCATCTGCTTGACAATTTCCAGCTGAACTGCACGATTCCTGCCTGTCGTCTCCTTGACAATTGCCACCTGTGCTGCGTAATTCCTGCCTGCTCATCTACTTGATTATTGCCAGCTGAGCAGCATGATTTCTCAGAGGTGAGTTCCATAATTATAGCCTGCCGAATGATTCCTGCTTACTCAGCTCTATGTTCATTGCCTCCAGAGGCACATGATCAGTGTGTGACACCAAACATGATCAGCACATGATCAGTCACATGATCAATGCATGATAAGCCAGGTGATCAGTGAATGATCAATTATGTGATCAGTGCATGATCAGATATGTGACCAGTACATGGTAGCTGTGTGAACATTGCATGATCAGCCACGTGAGCAGTGCATGATCAGTCACGTGATCAGTGCATGATCAGTCACGTGATACGTGTGTGATCAGCCACGTGATCAGTGCATGATATCCACGTGATCAGTGCAGGATAGCCACGTGATCACTTCATGACTACTCACGTGATCTGTACATGATCAGTCACGTGATACGTGTGTGATCAGCCACCTGATCAGTGCGTGATGAGCCATGTGATCAGTGCAGAATCAATTACGTGATCAGTGCATGATCAGTCACGTGACCATTACATGGTAGCTACGTGATCATTGCGTGATCAGCCACGTGATCAGTGCATGATAGCCACGTGATCAGTGCATGATACCCACGTGATCAGTGCATAAGAGCCACATGATCAGTGCATGAACAGTCACGTGATACATGTGTGATCAGCCATGTGATCAGTGCATGATGAGCCACGTGATCAGTGCAGGATCAATAAAGTGACCAGTGCATGATGAATCACGTGACCAGTACATGGTTGCTACGTGATCGTTGCATGATCAACCACGTGAGAAGAGCATGATAGCCACGTGATCAGTGCATGATCAGTCACGTGATCAGTACATGATCAGTCACGTGAACAGTGCATGATCACTTACGTGATCTGTGCATGATCAGTCACGTGACCAGTATATGGTAGCTTCGTGATCATTCCATGACGAACCACGTGAGCAGTGCATGATAGTCACGTGATGTGTGCATAATGAGTTACGTGAGCAGAGTATGATCAGCCACATGATCAGTGCATGAGTGCCACGTGATCAGTGCATGATATGTCACGTGACAGGTGTGTGATCAGCCACGTGAACAGTGCATGTTCAGCCACGTGATCAGTGCATGATAGCCACGTGATCAGTGCATGATCAGTTACGTGAGCAGTGCATGATCACTCACGTTAACAGTGCATGATAAATCACCTGATCAGTGCATGAACAATTACGTGATCAGTGCATGATCACTTATGTGACCAGTACATGGTAGCTACGTGATCATTACATGAACAGCCGCGTGAGCAGTGCATGATAGCCACGTGATCAGTGCATGATCTGTCGCATGATCAGTGTATGATCATCCGGGTGATCAGTGCATGGGCAGTCATGTGATCAGTGCATGATATAGACGTGAACAGTGCATGATCAGTCTCGTGATCAGTGTATGATCAACCACGTGATCAGTGCACGATAGCCAGGTAATGAGTGCACGATAGCCAGATGATCAGTGCATTATCAGTCACGTGATCAGTGTATGATCAGTCAAGTAATCAGTGCATGATAGCCAACTGATCAGTGGATGATCCGTCACGTGATCAGTGCATGGTCAGTCACGTGATCATTGCATGATCAGCCACATGATCAGTGCATGATCAATTACGTGATCAGTGAATGATCAGTCCGGTGATCAGTACATGATCAGTCACGTGAACAGTGCATGATCAGTCATGTGATCAGTGTATGACCAGCCAAGTGATCAGTGAATGATAGCCACGTGATCAGTGCATGATCAGTCACGTGATCAGTGCATGATCAGTCACGTGATCAGTGTATGATCAGCCACGTGATCAGTGCATGATCAGCCAAATGATAAGTGCATGATCAATTACGTGATCAGTGCATGATCAGTCACGTGATCAGTACATGATCAGTCACGTGAACAGTGCGTGATCATTTACGTGATCTGTGCATGATCAGTCACGTGACCAGTATATGGTAGCTACGTGAGCATTCCATGACGAGCCACGTGAGCAGTGCATGATAGAAACGTGATGTGTGCATGATGAGTTACGAGAGCAGAGTATGATCAGCCACGTGATCAGTGCATGAGTGCCACGTGATCAGTGCATGATATGTCACGTGACAGGTGTGTGATCAGCCACGTGAACAGTGCATGTTCAGCCACGTATTCAGTGCATGATAGCCACGTGATCAGTGCATGATCAGTTACGTGAGCAGTGTATGATCAGCCATGTGATCAGTGCATGGTCAGACACGTGAACAGTGTATGATCAGCCACGTGATCAGTGCATGATATCAAAGTGATCAGTGCATGATCAATCACGTGATCAGTGTATGATCAGCCACGTGAACAGTGCATGCTCAGTCACGTGATCAGGGCCTGCTGAGCTGCGTGATTACTCTCTGCTCATCTGCTTGACAATTGCCAGCTGAGGTGCACGATTCCTGCCTGTCATCTGCTTGACAATTGCCAGCTGTGCTGCGTAATTCCTGCCTGCTCAGCTGCTTGATTATTGCCAGCTGAGCAGCATGATTTCTCAGAGCTGAGTTCCATGATTATAGCCTGCTGACTGTTTCCTTCCTACTCAGCTCTATGTTCTTTGCCTCCAGAGGCACATGATCAGTGTGCGACACCAAACATAATCAGCACATGATCAGTCACATGATCAATGCATGATAAGCCAGGTGATCAGTGCATGATCAATTACGTGATCAGTGCATGATCAGTCATGTGACCAGTACATGGTAGCTGCGTGATCATTGCATGATCAGCCACGTGAGCAGTGCATGATAGCCAGGTGATCAGTGCATGATCAGTCACGTGATCTGTGCATGATCAGTCACGTGATCTGTGCATGATCAGTCACGTGATCAGTGCATGATAGCCAAGTGATCAGTGCATGATCAGTCACGTGATACGTGTGTGATCAGCCACGTGATCAGTGCAGGATAGCCACGTGATCACTTCATGATTAGTCACGTGATCTGTACATGATCAGTCACGTGATACGTGTGTGATCAGCCACCGGATCAGTGCGTAATGAGCCACGTGATCAGTGCAGGATCAATTACGTGATCAGTGCATGATCAGTCACGCGACCAGTACATGGTTGCTACGTGATCCTTGCATGATCAGCCACGTGAGCAGAGCATGATAGCCACGTGATCAGTGCATTATCAGTCACGTGATCAGTACATGATCAGTCACGTGAACAGTGCATGATCATTTACGTGATCTGTGCATGATCATTCACGTGACCAATATATGGTAGCTTCGTGATCATTCCATGACGAACCACGTGAGCAGTGCATGACAGCCACGTGATGTGTGCATGATGAGTTTCGTGAGCAGAGTATGATCAGGCACGTGATCAGTGCATGATCAGTCATATGATCAGTGCATGATTAGCCACGTCATCAGTGCATGATAGCCACGTGATCAGTGCATACTTTTACGTGAACAATGCATGCGCAATCACGTGATCAGTGCATGAGAGCCACGTAATAAGTGCATGATCAGTCACGTGATTGGTGTGTGATCAGCCATGTGAACAGTGCATGCTCAGTCACGTGATCAGGGCCTGCAGAGCTGCGTGATTACTGTCTGCTCATCTGCTTGACAATTGCCAGCTGAGCTGCACGATTCCTGCCTGCCATCTCCTTGACAATTGCCACCTGTGCTGCGTAATTCCTGCCTGCTCATGTATTTGATTATTGCCAGCTGAGCAGCATGATTTCTCAGGCTGAGTTCCATGATTATAGCCTGCTGACTGTTTCCTGCCTACTCAGCTCTATGTTTTTGCCTCCAGAGGCACATGATCAGTGTGTGACACCAAACATGATCAGCAAATGATCACTCACATGATGAATGCTTGATAAGCCAGGTGATCAGTGCATGATCAATTACGTGATCAGTGCATGATCAGTCATGTGACCATTACATGGTAGCTGCGTGATCATTGCATGATCAGCCACGTGATCAGTGCATGATATCTAAGTGATCAGTGCAGGATAGCCACGTGATCACTTCATGATTAGTCACGTGATCAGTACATGATCAGTCACGTGAACAGTGCATGATCATTTACGTGATCTGTGCATGATCAGTCACGTGACCAGTATATGGTAGCTTCATGATCATTCCATGACGAACCACGTGAGCAGTGCATGATAGCCACGTGATGTGTGCATGATGAGTTACGTGAGCAGAGTATGATCAGCCACGTGATCAGTGCATGAGTGCCACGTGATCAGTGCATGATATGTCACATGACAGGTGTGTGATCAGCTACGTGAACAGTGCATGTTCAGCCACGTATTCAGTGCATGATAGCCACGTGATCAGTGCATGGTCAGTTACGTGAACAGTGTATGATCAGCCACGTGATCAGTGCATGCTCAGACACGTGAACAGTGTATGATCAGCCACGTGAACAGTGCATGCTCAGTCACGTGATCTGGGCCTGCTGAGCTGCGTGATTACTCTCTGCTCATCTGCTTGACAATTGCCAGCTGAGCTGCATGTATCCTGCCTGTCATCTGCTTGACAATTGCCAGCTGTGCTGCGTAATTCCTGCCTGCTCAGCTGCTTGATTATTGCCAGCTGAGCAGCATGATTTCTCAGAGCTGAGTTCCATGATTATAGCCTGCTGACTCTTTCTTTCCTACTCAGCTCTATGTTCTTTGCCTCCAGAGGCACATGATCAGTGTGTGACACCAAACATGATCAGCACATGATCAGTCACATGATCAATGCATGATAAGCCAGGTGATCAGTGCATGATCAATTACGTGATCAGTGCATGATCAGTCATGTGACCAGTACATGGTAGCTGCGTGATCATTGCATGATCAGCCACGTGAGCAGTGCATGATAGCCACGTGATCAGTGCATGATCAGTCACGTGACCAGTGCATGGTAGCTACGTGATCATTGCATGATCAGCCACGTAATCAGTGCATGATCAGTCACGTGATCAGTGCATGGTAGCTACGTGATCATTGCATGATCAGCCACGTGATCAGTGCATGATATCCACGTGATCAGTGCAGGATAGCCACGTGATCACTTCATGATTAGTCACGTAATCAGTACATGATCAGTCACGTGAACAGTGAATGATTATTTACGTGATCTGTGCATGATCAGTCACGTGACCAGTATATGGTAGCTTCGTGATCATTCCATGACGAACCACGTGAGAAGTGCATGATAGCCACGTGATGTGTGCATGATGAGTTACGTGAGCAGAGTATGATCAGCCACGTGATCAGTGCATGAGTGCCACGTGATCAATGCATGATATGTCGCGTGACAGGTGTGTAATCAGCCACGTGAACAGTGCATGTTCAGCCACGTATTCAGTGAATGATAGCCAAGTGATCAGTGCATGATCAGTTACGTGAGCAGTGTATGATCAGCCACGTGATCAGGGCATGGTCAGACACGTGAACAGTGTATGATCAGCCACGTGATCAGTGCATGATATCCAAGTGATCAGTGCATGATCATCAAGTGATCAGTGTATGATCAGCCACGTGAACAGTGCATGCTCAGTCACGTGATCAGGGCCTGCTGAGCTGCGTGATTACTGTCTGCTCATCTGCTTGACAATTGCCAGCTGTGCTTCGTAATTCCTGCCTGCTCAGCTGCTTGATCATTTCCAGCTGAGCAGCATGATTCCTCACACCTGAGTTCCATGATTATTGCCTGCTGACTGTTTGATTCGTGCCTACTCAGCTCTTTGTTTATTGCCTCCAGAGGCACATGATCAGTGTATGATAGCAAATATGATCAGCGCATGATCAGTCACATGATCAGCGCCATTAAGTCACGTGATCACTACATGATAGTCATGTGATCAGGCCATGCTCAGTCACGGTATCAGTGCATGATCAGCCACGTGATCAGTGCATGATCAGCCAGGTGATCAGTTCATGATAGCTATGTGATCAGTTCATGATTTGTCACGTGATCTGTGCATGGCCAGGCAGGTGATCAGTGTATGATCAGCCACGTGAACAGTGCATGATAGCCACGTGATCAGTGCATGATCCGTCACCTGATGGGTGTATGATCAGTCACCTGACCTGTACATGGTAGCTACATGATCATTGCATGATCAGCCACGTGAGAAGTGCATGATAGCCACGTGATCAGTGCATGATCAGTCACGTGTTCAGTGCATGATCAGTCATGTAAACTGTGCATGACCAGGCACGTGATCAGTGTATGACCAGCCAAGTGATCAGTGCATGATAGCCACGTGATCAGTGCATGATCAGTCACGTGATCAGAGGATGATCAGCCACGTGATCAGTGCATGATAGCCACGTGATCAGTGCATGATCCGTCACCTGATGGGTGTATGATCAGTCACCTGACCGGTATATGGTAGCTACATGATCAGTGCATGATCAGTCACGTGATCAGTGGATGATCAGCCACGTGATCAGTGCATGATCAGCCACATGATCAGTGCATGATCAATTACGTGATCAGTGCATGATCAGTCATGTGACCAGTACATGGTAGCTGCGTGACCATTGCATGATCAGCCACGTGAGCAGTGCATGATAGCCAGGTGATCAGTGCATGATCAGTCACGTGATCTGTGCATGATCAGTCACGTGATCTGTGCATGATCAGTCACGTGATCAGTGCATGATAGCCACGTGATCAGTGCATGATCAGTCACGTGATACGTGTGTGATCAGCCACCGGATCAGTGCGTAATGAGCCACGTGATCAGTGCAGGATCAATTACGTGATCAGTGCATGATCAGTCACGCGACCAGTACATGGTTGCTACGTGATCGTTGCATGATCAGCCACGTGAGCAAGGCATGATAGCCACGTGATCAGTGCATTATCAGTCACGTGATCAGTACATGATCAGTCACGTGAACAGTGCATGATCATTTACGTGATCTGTGCATGATCATTCACGTGACCAATATATGGTAGCTTCGTGATCATTCCATGACGAACCACGTGAGCAGTGCATGACAGCCACGTGATGTGTGCATGATGAGTTTCGTGAGCAGAGTATGATCAGGCACGTGATCAGTGCATGAGTGTAACGTGATCAGTGCATGATATGTCACGTGACAGGTGTGTGATCAGCCACGTGAACAGTGCATGTTCAGCCACGTATTCAGTGCATGATAGCCACGTGATCGGTGCATGATCAGTTACGTGAGCAGTGTATGATCAGCCACGTGATCAGTGCATGGTCAGACACGTGAACAGTGTATGATCAGCCATGTGATCAGTGCATGATATACAAGTGATCAGTGCATGATCAATATCGTGATCAGTGTATGATCAGCCACGTGAACAATGCATGCTCAGTCACGTGATCAGGGCCTGCTGAGCTGCGTGATTACTGTCTGCTCATCTGCTTGACAAATACCAGCTGAGCTGCACGATTCCTGCCTGTCATCTGCTTGACAATTGCCAGCTGTGCTGCGTAATTCCTGCCTGCTCAGCTGCTTGATTATTGCCAGTTGAGCAGCATGATTCCTCACACCTGAGTTCCATGATTATTGCCTGCTGACTGTTTAATTCGTGCCTACTCAGCTCTTTGTTTATTGCCTCCAGAGGCACATGATCAGTGTATGATAGCAAATATGATCAGCGCATGATCAGTCACATGGTCAGCGCCATTAAGTCACGTGATCACTACATGATAGTCATGTGATCAGTCCATGCTCAGTCACAGTATCAGTGCATGATCAGCCACGTGATCAGTGCATGATCAGTCAGGTGATCTGTGCATAACCAGCCAGGTGATCAGTTCATGATAGCTATGTGATCAGTTCATGATTTGTCACGTGATCTGTGCATGACCAGGCAGGTGATCAGTGCATGATCAGTGTCGTGATCAGTGCATGATAGCCACGTGATCAGTGCATGATCAGTCACCTGATGGGTGTATGATCATTCACGTGACCTGTACATGGTAGTTACATGAACATTGCATGATCAGCCACGTGAGAAGTGCATGATAGCCACGTGATGACTGCATGATCAGTCACGTGATCAGTGCATGATCAGTCATGTGACCAGTACATGGTAGCTGCGTGATCATCGCATGATCAGCCACGTGAACAGTGCATGATAGCCACGTGATCAGTGCATGATCAGACACGAGATCAGTGCATGATCAGTCATGTGATCAGTGCATGATCAGCCACGTGATCAGTGCATGGCCAGGCACGTGATCAGTGTATGTCCAGCCAAGTGATCAGTGCATGATAGCCACGTGATCAGTGCATGATCAGTCACGTGATCAGTGCATGATCAGTCACATGATCTGTGCATGATAGCCAGGTGATCAGTGCATGATAGCCACGTAATCAGTGCATGATCAGTCACGTGATCAGTGCATGATCAGCCACGTGATCAGTGCATGACCAGGCACTTGATCAGTGTATGTCCAGCCAAGTGATCAGTGCATGATAGACACGTGATCAGTGCATGATCAGTCACGTGATCAGTGCATGATCAGCCACGTGATCAGTGCATGACCAGGCACGTGATCAGTGTATGTCCAGCCAAGTGATCAGTGCATGATAGACACGTGATCAGTGCATGATCAGACACGAGATCAGTGCATGATCAGTCATGTGATCAGTGAATGATCAGCCACGAGATCAGTGCATGGCCAGGCACGTGATCAGTGTATGTCCAGGCAAGTGATCAGTGCATGATAGACACGTGATCAGTGCATGATCAGTCACGTGATCAGTGCATGATAGGCAGGTGATCAGTGCATGATAGCCACGTGATCCGTGCATGGTCAGTCACGTGATCAGTGCATGATCATCCACGTGATCAGTGCATGATCAGTCATATGATCAGTGCATGATTAGCCACGTCATCAGGGCATGATAGCCACGTGATCAGTGCATACTATTACGTGAACAATGCATGCGCAATCACGTGATCAGTGCATGAGAGCCACGTAATAAGTGAATGATCAGTCACGTGATAGGTGTGTGATCAGCCATGTGAACAGTGCATGCTCAGTCACGTGATCAGGGCCTGCTGACCTGCGTGATTACTGTCTGCTCATCTGCTTGACAATTGCCAGCTGAGCTGCACGATTCCTGCCTGCCATCTCCTTGACAATTGCCACCTGTGCTGCGTAATTCCTGCCTGCTCATCTATTTGATTATTGCCAGCTGAGCAGCATGATTTCTCAGAGCTGAGTTCCATGATTATAGCCTGCTGACTGTTTCCTGCCTACTCAGCTCTATGTTTTTTGCCTCCAGAGGCACATGATCAGTGTGTGACACCAAACATGATCAGCACATGATCAGTCACATGATCAATGCATGATAAGCCAGGTGATCAGTGCATGATCAATTACGTGATCAGTGCATGATCAGTCATGTGACCAGTACATGGTAGCTGCGTGATCATTGCATGATCAGCCACGTGAGCAGTGTATGATAGCCACGTGATCAGTGCATGATCAGTCACGTGACCAGTGCATGGTAGCTACGTGATCATTGCATGATCAGCCACGTGATCAGTGCATGATATCTAAGTGATCAGTGCAGGATAGCCACGTGATCACTTCATGATTAGTCACGTGATCAGTACATGATCAGTCACGTGAACAGTGCATGATCATTTACGTTATCTGTGCATGATCAGTCACGTGACCAGTATATGGTAGCTTCGTGATCATTCCATGACGAACCACGTGAGCAGTGCATGATAGCCACGTGATGTGTGCATGATGAATTACGTGAGCAGAGTATGATCAGCCACGTGATCAGTGCATGAGTGCCACGTGATCAGTGCATGATATGTCACATGACATGTGTGTGATCAGCCACGTGAACAGTGCATGTTCAGCCACGTATTCAGTGCATGACAGCCACGTGATCAGTGCATGATCAGTTACGTGAGCAGTGTATGATCAGCCACGTGATCAGTGCATGGTCAAACACGTGAACAGTGTATGATCAGCCACGTGATCAGTGCATGATATCAAAGTGATCAGTGCATGATCAATCACGTGATCAGTGTATGATCAGCCACGTGAACAGTGCATGCTCAGTCACGTGATCTGGGCCTGCTGAGCTGCGTGATTACTCTCTGCTCATCTGCTTGACAATTGCCAGCTGAGCTGCATGTATCCTGCCTGTCATCTGCTTGACAATTGCCAGCTGTGCTGCGTAATTCCTGCCTGCTCAGCTGCTTGATTATTGCCAGCTGAGCAGCATGATTTCTCAGAGCTGAGTTCCATGATTATAGCCTGCTGACTCTTTGCTTCCTACTTAGCTCTATGTTCTTTGCCTCCAGAGGCACATGATCAGTGTGTGACACCAAACATGATCAGCACATGATCAGTCATATGATCAATGCATGATAAGCCAGGTGATCAGTGCATGATCAATTACGTGATCAGTGCATGATCAGTCATGTGACCAGTACATGGTAGCTGCGTGATCATTGCATGATCAGCCACGTGAGCAGTGCATGATAGCCACGTGATCAGTGCATGATCAGTCACGTGACCAGTGCATGGTAGCTACGTGATCATTGAATGATAAGCCACGTGATCAGTGCATGATCAGTTATGTGAGCAGTGTATGATCAGCCACGTGATCACTGCATGGTCGGACACGTGAACATTGTATGATCAGCCACGTGATCAGTGCATGATATCAAAGTGATCAGTGCATGATCAGTCACGTTATCAGTGTATGATCAGCCACGTGAACAGTGCATGCTCAGTCACGTGATCTGGGCCTGTTGACCTGCGTGATTACTCTCTGCTCATCTGCTTGACAATTGCCAGCTGAGCTGCACGATTCCTGCCTGTCATCTGCTTGAAAATTGCCAGGTGTGCTGCATAATTCCTGCCTGCTCAGCTGCTTGATTATTGCCAGCTGAGCAGCATGATTTCTCAGAGCTGAGTTCCATGATTATAGCCTGCTGACTGTTTCCTGCCTACTCAGCTCTATTTTCTTTGCCTCCAGAGGCACATGATCAGTGTGTGACACCAAACATGATCAGCACATGATCAGTCACATAATCAATGCATGATAAGCCAGGTGATCAGTGCATGATCAATTACGTGATCAGTGCATGATCAGTCATGTGACCAGTACATGGTGGCTGCGTGATCATTGCATGATCAGCCACGTGAGCAGTGCATGATAGCCACGTGATCAGTGCATGATCAGTCACGTGACCAGTGCATGGTAGCTACGTGATCATTGCATGATCAGCCACGTGATCAGTGCATGATCAGTCACGTGATCAGTACATGGTAGCTACGTGATCATTGCAGGATCAGCCACGTGATCAGTGCATGATATCCACGTGATCAGTGCAGGATAGCCACGTGATCACTTCATGATTAGTCACGTAATCAGTACATGATCAGTCACGTGAACAGTGCATGATCATTTACGTGATCTGTGCATGATCAGTCACGTGACCAGTATATGGTAGCTTCGTGATCATTCCATGACGAACCACGTGAGCAGTGCATATTAGCCACGTGATGTGTGCATGATGAGTTACGTGAGCAGAGTATGATCAGCCACGTGATCAGTGCATGAGTGCCACGTGATCAATGCATGATATGTCACGTGACAGGTGTGTGATCAGCCACGTGAACAATGCATGTTCAGCCACATATTCAGTGCATGATAGCCACGTGATCAGTGCATGATCAGTTACGTGAGCAGTGTATGATCAGCCACGTGATCAGTGCATGGTCAGACACGTGAACAGTGTATGATCAGCCATGTGATCAGTGCATGATATCCAAGTGATCAGTGCATGATCATCAAGTGATCAGTGTATGATCAGCCACGTGAACAGTGCATGCTCAGTCACGTGATCAGGGCCTGCTGAGCTGCGTGATTACTGTCTGCTCATCTGCTTGAAAATTGCCAGCTGAGCTGCACGATTCCTGCCTATCATCTGCTTGACAATTGCCAGCTGTGCTGCGTAATTCCTGCCTGCTCAGCTGCTTGATCATTTCCAGCTGAGCAGCATGATTCCTCACAGCTGAGTTCCATGATTATTGCCTGCTGACTGTTTGATTCGTGCCTACTCAGCTCTTTGTTTATTGCCTCCAGAGGCACATGATCAGTGTATGATAGCAAATATGATCAGCGCATGATCAGTCACATGATCAGCGCCATTAAGTCGCGTGATCACTACATGATAGTCATGTGATCAGTCCATGCTCAGTCACGGTATCAGTGCATGATCAGCCACGTGATCAGTGCATGATCAGCCAGGTGATCAGTTCATGATAGCTATGTGATCAGTTCATGATTTGTCACGTGATCTGTGCATGGCCAGGCAGGTGATCAGTGTATGATCAGCCACGTGAACAGTGCATGATAGCCACGTGATCAGTGCATGATCCGTCACCTGATGGGTGTATGATCAGTCACATGACCAGTACATGGTAGCTACATGATCATTGCATGATCAGCCACGTGAGTAGTGCATGATAGCCACGTGATCCGTGCATGATCAGTCACGTGTTCAGTGCATGATCAGTCATGTAATCTGTGCATGACCAGGCACGTGATCAGTGTATGACCAGCCAAGTGATCAGTGCATGATAGCCACGTGATCAGTGCATGATCAGTCACGTGATCAGTGGATGATCAGCCACGTGATCAGTGCATGATAGCCACGTGATCAGTGCATGATCCGTCAGCTGATGGGTGTATGATCAGTCACCTGACCGGTACATGGTAGCTACGTGATCATTGCATGATCAGTCACGTGATCAGTGCATGATCAGCCACGTGATCAGTGCATGATCAGACACGTGATCAGTGCATGATCAATTACGTGATCAGTGCATGATAGTCACGTGACCAGTACATGGTAGCTAGGTGATCATTGCATGATCAGCCACGTGAACAGTGCATGATAGCCACGAGATCAGTGCATGATCAGTCACGTGATCAGTGCATGATCACTCTCGTTAACAGTGCATGATAAGTCACCTGATCAGTGCATGATCAATTACGTGATCAGTGCATGATCACTCACGTGACCAGTACCTGGTAGCTACGTGATCAGTGCATGAACAGCCGCGTGAGCAGTGCATGATAGCCACGTCATCAGTGCATGATCTGTCGCGTGATCAGTGTATGATCATCCGGGTGATAAGTGCATGATAGCCACGTGATCAGTGCATGATCAGTTATGTGAGCAGTGTATGATCAGCCACGTGATCAGTGCATGGTCAGACACGTGAACAGTGTATGATCAGCCAAGTGATCAGTGCATGATATCCAAGTGATCAGTGCATGATCATCATGTGATCAGTGTATGATCAGCCACGTGAACAGTGCATGCTCTGTCACATGATCAGGGCCTGCTGAGCTCCGTGATTACTGTCTGCTCATCTGCTTGACAATTGCCAGCTGAGCTGCATGATTCCTGCCTGTCATCTGCTTGACAATTGCCAGCTGTGCTGCGTAATTCCTGCCTGCTCAGCTGCTTGATTATGGCCAGCTGAGCAGCATGATTCCTCACAGCTGAGTTCCATGATTATTGCCTGCTGACTAATTCGTGCCTACTCAGCTCTTTGTTTATTGCCTCCAGAGGCACATGATCAGTGTATGATAGCAAACATGATCAGCGCATGATCAGTCACATGATCAGAGCCATTAAGTCACGTGATCACTGCATGATAGTCATGTGATCAGTCCATGATCAGTCACGGTATCAGTGCATGATCAGCCACGTGATCAGTGCATGATCAGCCAGGTGATCAGTTCATCATAGCTATGTGATCAGTTCATGATTTGTCACGTGATCTGTGCATGACAAGGCAGGTGATCAGTGTATGATCAGCCATGTGACCAGTGCATGATCCGTCACCTGATGGGTGTATGATCAGACACCTGACCGGTACATGGTAGCTACATGATCATTGCATGATCAGCCACGTGAGTAGTGCATGATAGCCACGTGATCAGTGCATGATCAGTCACAGGTTCAGTGCATGATCAGTCATGTAATCTGTGCATGACCAGGCACGTAATCAGTGTATGACCAGCCAAGTGATCAGTGCAAGATAGCTACGTGATCAGTGCATGAACAGCCACGTGAGCAGTGCATGATAGCCACGTGATTAGGGCATGATCAGACACGAGATCAGTGCATGATCAGTCACGTGATCAGTGCATGATCAGCCACGTGATCAGTGCATGACCAGGCACGTGATCAGTGTATGTCCAGCCAAGTGATCAGTGCATGATAGCCACGTGATCAGTGCATGATCAGTCACATGATCAGTGCATGGTCAGTCACGTGATAGGTGTGTGATCAGCCACGTGAACAGTGCATGCTCAGTCACGTGATCAGGGCCTGCTGAGCTGCGTGATTACTGTCTGCTCATCTGCTTGACAATTTCCAGCTGAGCTGCACGATTCCTGCCTGTCATCTCCTTAACAATTGCCACCTGTGCTGCGTAATTCCTGCCTGCTCATCTACTTGATTATTGCCAGCTGAGAAGCATGATTTCTCAGAGGTGAGTTCCATGATTATAGCCTGCTGACTGATTCCTGCCTACTCAGCTCTATGTTCATTGCCTCCAGAGTCACATGATCAGTGTGTGACACCAAACATGATCAGCACATGATCAGTCACATAATCAATGCATGATAAGCCAGGTGATCAGTGCATGATCAATTATGTGATCAGTGCATGATCAGTCATGTGACCAGTATATGGTAGCTGCGTGATCATTGCATGATCAGCCACGTGAACAGTGCATGATAGCCACGTGATCAGTGCATGATCAGTCACGTGATCTGTGCATGATCAGTCACGTGATCAGTGCATGATCAGTCACGAGATCAGTGCATGATCAGTCACGTGATCAGTGCATGATCAATTACCTGATCAGTGCATGATCAGTCACGTGACCAGTGCATGGTAGCTACGTGATCATTGCATGATCAGTCACGTGATACGTGTGTTATCAGCCACGTGATCAGTGCATGTTATCCACGTGATCAGTGCAGGATAGCCACGTGATCACTTCACGATTATTTGCGTGATCTGTACATGATCAGTCACGTGATTCGTGTGTGATCAGCCACCGGATCAGTGCGTGATGAGCCATGTGATCAGTGCAGGATCAATTACGTGATCAGTGCATGATCAGTCACATGACCAGTATATGGTAGCTACGTGATCATTGCGTGATCAGCCACGTGATCAGTGCATGATAGCTACGTGATCAGTGCATGATAGCCACATAATCAGTGCATGAGAGCCACGTGATCAGTGCATGATCAGTCACGTGATACATGTGTGATCAGCCACGTGATCAGTGCATGATGAGCCACGTGATCAGTGCAGGATCAATTACATGATCAGTGCATGATCAGTCACGTGACCAGTACATGGTTGCCAAGTGAACCTTGCATGATCAGCCACGTGAGCAGAGCATGATAGCCACGTGATCAGTGCATGATCAGTCACGTGATCAGTACATGATCAGTCACTTGAACAGTGCATGATCATTGACGTGATCTGTGCATGATCAGTCACGTGACCAGTATATGGTAGCTACGTGATCATTCCATGACGAGCCACGTGAGCAGTGCATGATAGCCACGTGATGTGTGCATGATCAGTTACGTGAGCAGAGTATGATCAGCCACGTGATCAGTGCATGAGTGCCACGTGATCAGTGCATATGTCACGTGACATGTGTGTGATCAGCCACGTGAACAGTGCATGTTCAGCCACGTGATCAGTGCATGATAGCCACGTGATCAGTGCATGATCAGTTACCTGAGCAGTGTATGATCAGCCACGTGACCAGTGCATGGTCAGACACGTGAACAGTGTATGATCAGCCACGTGATCAGTGCATGATATCGAAGTGATCAGTGCATGATCATCACGTGATCAGTGTATGATCAGCCACGTGAATAGTGCATGCTCACTCACGTGATAAGGGCCTGCTGAGCTGCGTGATTACTGTCTGCTCATCTGCTTGAAAATTGCCAGCTGAGCTGCATGATTCCTGCCTGTCATCTGCTTGACAATTGCCAGCTCTGCTGCCTAATTCCTGCCTGCTCAGCTGCTTGATTATTGCCAGCTGAGCAGCATGATTCCTCACACCTGAGTTCCATGATTATTGCGTGCTGACTGTTTGATTCGTGCCTACTCAGCTCTTTGTTTATTGCCTCCAGAGGCAAATGATCAGTGTATGATAGCAAATATGATCAGCGCATGATCAGTCACATGATCAGAGCCATTAAGTCACGTGATCACTACATGATAGTCATGTGATCAGTCCATGCTCAGTCACGGTATCAGTGCATGATCAGCCACGTGATCAGTGCATGATCAGCCAGGTGATCATTTCATGATAGCTATGTGATCAGTTCATGATTTGTCACGTGATCTGTGCATGACCAGGCAGGTGGTCAGTGTATGATCAGCGACGTGATCAGTGCATGATCCGTCACCTAATGGGTGTATGATCAGTCACCTGACCGGTACATGGTAGCTAAATGATCATTGCATGATCAGCCACGTGAGTAGTGCATGATAGCCACGTGATCAGTGCATGATCAGTCACGTGATCAGTGCATGATCAGTCACGTGATCAGTGGATGATCAGCCACGTGATCAGTGCATGATCAGCCACATGATCAGTGCATGATCAATTACGTGATCAGTGCATGATCAGTCACGTGAGCAATGCATGATAGCCACGTGATCAGTGCATGGTCAGACACGAGATCAGTGCATGATCAGCCACGTGAGTAGTGCACGATAGCCACGTGATCACTGCATGATCAGTCACGTGATCACTGCATGATCAGTCATGTGACCAGTACATGGTAGCTGCGTGATCATCGCATGATCAGTCACGTGAGCAGTGCATGATAGCCACGTGATCAGTGCATCATCAGACACGAGATCAGTGCATGATCAGTCACGTGATCAGTGCATGATCAGCCACGTGATCAGTGCAGGACCAGGCACGTGATCAGTGTATGTCCAGCCAAGTGATCAGTGCATGATAGCCACTTGATCAGTGCATGATCAGTCACGTGATCAGTGCATGGTCAGTCACGTGATCAGTGGATGATCAGCCACGTGATCAGTGCATGATCAGCCACATGATCAGTGCATGATCAATTATGTGATCAGTGCATGATCAGTCACCTGATGAGGTGTATGACCATTCACGTTGACCATGTACATGGTAGCTACATGATCAGTGCATGATCAGCCACGTG